>NC_045145.1:23098039-23398039 GCF_008831285.2 Nymphaea colorata
AGAGAATATCAGAATCAATCCTGACCTTCTATTTCTCTGGAAGTCTCGTAGGACTGAAATATCACACATCCACGCTGAGTCTGTGCACTTATTTTTGCACCTAGAATTGACCCTCAGGTAAGTTGGATGATGTGTAACATAAGCAGGATACTTACGTTACTACCTAGGTTCATATGCCACATCATTCAAAAGGTTCTTTTCCATGTGCTTCTAGGTTTGAATTAGACCAGGAAAAAAAAGGAAATATTTTTCTTAGGTAAAGGAACAGAGGTCAACAAAATTTGTAAATGCCTTGAAGACTGGTACACACCTGCCCTTTGAACTATGTTTCTTTTTTTTGATAATTTTGATTTAGTTACATCATTTTCTGAAGGGCGTTTTATTTCCACGAGTGCCAGTAGTTGAAAAACCTTTCTTTCTCTAGCAACGAGCATGGGGACATGGATTCAAGTTCTCAAAGCATCACTTTGAAAAAAAAGATAAAAAATAAGGCAGAGGGTTTGGACCATTGTTGTACGTATCGTACGATACGGGGCCGTATCGTACGATACGTATCGTATCGTTTGCAAAATACGATACGATACACCCTCTGTATCGCAAATGGGGGTGTATCGTACTTGTATCGTACGATACGTGCGATACGGGCCCCCGTATCGTACGATACGGTGCGATACGGCCCGTATCGTACGATACGGGCTGATTTCTAAAAAGGAGACTTGAACCCCATTTTTTCGAGTTTTTTTTTATAAAAACCCACCCCTTCCTCATTTCTAATCTATAGATTGTACCGTTTTAGAGGGAAATCATTGATTTCCATTGTGAAATCATCAATTTCCATTGTGAAATCATCGATTGTCACCATGAAATCATCTATTAAACCATGGATTTGTGCATGGGTGGCTGATTCCCATTGAGAGGAAATGGTTTTTCTTTTAAACCATGAAGATAAAGATGAAAAAGAATGATATTGTTATGAATTTTGATGTCTATGAAGTATGAATGATGAACCGTGAACGTGTAAGTTTATAGCATTTAGCAAAATAATAAGTCTATCATTATATCTAAAAGACTAAACCATGTTTTCTATGAAGAATTTATTATTTTTAATTTTTTTCTGATTTTTTATGAATTTTTTGATTTTTTTTTAAAATTTTTTCTGATTTATTATTATTATTTTTTTAAAATTTACGATACGGTTACGATACGTTACGATACGGCGTATCTTAAAGCCCGACCGATACGCCTTACGATATGCTTTTTACAACATTGGTTTGGACAGAGAGTACTATATATCTAACACATGGACATTTTTGGCCTTTCAGTTTTATTTGGATGTCAATTAAGTCATGGCTATGTTGATGAGAATCAGTCCCCTGCTTAGGTTCAGATTGTATCATAAGAAGTAACTCACGATAGCTATAGAAATGATTGCAGAATGATTTTGATTCTTGTCTAGAAGTTATGTCAATTTGTAATATACTGATTAATGCAGGCTGGTTAGTGGGATGCATAGGTTCGAATTAGACTTGGGTCATCCTTCTTTTCGATGTTCATCTTAGAGATCTGGTTGTGTAGGAGGGCCTATTGATTCCAAACGTGGCTTCCATGATTTATCTTAAGGAACCTGGTTCATTTGCTGTCAATGGGTTAGGTAAAATCCTTTTTCTATAGCTTAGAGGGTCAAGGCATGTGTAGGTAAATGCGTACTTGGATAGTGGATAGTGATAGGCAATTGCATGTCAGAAATTCTGATGGATGAGTTCCATCTGTTAGTCCTTCGTGCTTGCCTTCTGAATCCATTCTCAGTCCAGGTTGAACTTGCTCGAGTTGATTGAAATTTGAAACCAACAACCATCATATGCTTATATTTAAAATACTTACTCTGATGAAGATATGATGAACAATAGGATTTGAATCATTGACCTTTTTTCTATGTGGAGGAACTAAAAGTTTGTTTAGATAGACACTTTTTAAATCCTTAGTTAACCTTGTTGGGTCTGGTTGTCTAACCAATAATCTTGAACATAGATTTAAGCTTAGTTCAACCAATCGGTGCTGATTGCCACATGTGCTGGGAGTACAGCATGTATTCGTCCTTCGTTATAACTATTGTTTGTGATGCCATTTGTGTAGCTTGAAATTTTATCCTTCTGATGAAGGATGATGGAAGGTGTGCAATGCAACTGGGTACTGCTTAAGCTTTCCTGCAGAGAACAAAGTGTAATTTTTTCCTGGAAAAGATTTGGTAAATTATGATTTTGATTCCATTTTTCAGATAGGATAAATATAAATTAATATTTCCAATTGCACTATTGTTGGGAGTTGGTGGTTGTTGGAAGTACTCGGTTTAGGTGTTGCATTTGTACTGGGAAAAATTTGAAATGGTTAGTAAGACAACATGTTTGAGGCAGAATCCTTGAGCATTTTCTTCTATGTTTGCCCCCCCAAAGCAGAATTAGCAAATGCTGTATCTCTTCTTAAAAAGATGGACCTTGCATATGTGTGTGTGTGTGTGAGAGAGAGAGAGAGAGAGAGAGAGGTCTGAAATAAATTTTGAAAAAAAATAGAAGGTTATGGTTGTTTCTATCTGGCCTAGGTGGTGGACATTCAAAAGGTCTAGGCAGTGCCTAGGTGGGCTTTGACAGTAAATGAAAGAAAGGGAAGAAGGAGGAAAAAGAAAGAAGAAGAAAAAGGATATGTAAAGGAAAAAATAGCAGACATCTTTTTCCACTTGGGTACCTAGATGGCATAGCCTAGTTGAAAGGACGGCCTGCTAGGTCCTAGGTGCCTACCTGGGTACACATTTGTCTAGCAAGCTATTGGGCAGATCTAGTTACTGAATGTTGTATGTGCTTGGAAAATGTTCTCACAACAGTATGGTTCATATTAGTAGTTTTAATAATTCCTGATATAACATAAGTTTTCATTTTCATTATGGTAATATTTCAAAGTGCTTCACCACAAGAATATTGTTGAATTGCTGTACATGTTCTTTGTAGTCAACACCAGCCTAGGGCCTGGGCACCACCTAGGCAGGTCAGCTGGCAGCAGCCTAGACACTTAACCAACCCAAAATGTATATATTGGATTTAAGACTGAAAACATTTTTGTTTGGTTCCATTTTCTGATGTTTAGTTTTGTGGGTGATGTGGGCACATCAAAAAATATATGCCTATTGCTTTTGTCTTTGATACTATATCTGCTGTGCCCATTATTGGAAACATTGGATAACTTAATAAAAGAACTTGTTGGATTTAACTATTGCTCTTGTGTTGATATCTCCCTTAGTTGCCTATGGCAGTTAAGTCGTGCCATTTGGGAAATGTTTCAATTAATGGTGTTTGGCTCCTAGACTATATTTATCAGGTTTTCTCTGATTTTCCCAAATTTGTGGTTTACATCATACAGACACTTTCAGCAATTATCTAAATATGGGAAGCAAAGGTCGTATGCCACCACCACTTCATATGCGTCGGCCACTACCAGGCCCTGGCATAGTACACACTGACTCATTTGGTTCCCAAGGGGTTCGACCTCCCACAGGTCCTTTTCCTTTTGACATGCTCCCCCCTCCTGAGGTCATGGAGCAGAAACTTGCAGTTCAACATGTGGAGATGCAAAGGCTTGCAACTGAGAACCAGAGGCTTGCTGCAACCCATTCAGTTTTAAGGCAAGAGCTGGCTGCAGCACAACAGGAATTGCAGCGACTTCAGGCTCACATTGGTGTCATCAAAGCAGACAAGGAGCAGCAGATGAGAGTCCTAATGGAAAAGATATCCAAAATGGAAATGGATTTGCAGTCAACTGATTCTGTGAAGTCGGAGTTGCTGCAAGCAAGGGCTGAGGCACAAAATTTGGTTACAGCAAGACAGGAACTAATTTCTAAAGTGCATCAGCTCACACAAGATATGCAACGGAGCCATGCAGAAACTCAGCAAATTCCTGCTCTGTTAGCAGAACTTGATGGTCTCAGAAAGGAATATCAGCATTGCAGGTACTTGGTTCTGCCTTCTGATCTAGTTTTAATCTATCTGGGTTGAGATGTCAATAGGATGGTATGATTTGACCTCAATTTATTAAATCCTGAGAGTTGTCTATTTGTGCCCTGTATGGACTTATATCATGTATGTAATTGGTTGGGTCAGTTCTATAGTCACGTTAACAATTCACCGCCATGTCAAGAATTACTTTCGATATCAAGCTGAACTATCTCTCTCTCTAGGGTTGCATACGACTATGAGAAAAAAGTGTACAATGAGCAATTTGAATCACTGCAAGTCTTGGAGAAAAATTACGTTTCGATGGTAAGGGAGGTGGAGAAGCTTAAAGCAGAGCTAGCAAATTCTTCTAACCATGAGAGAAGTGGTGCGTGATCTTTCATTTCGGGATTAAGGCATTTATCTGTTCTAGGCTTGTGGCTTGATGGATCTCTTGGTCGATATGCATGTAATAAGCAGGTGGAGCATATGGAAGTGTTGCTGGGTATAAAGAAAGTGACGTCTCTTCTCTCCATTCTGCTGGACAGAATGCTTATGGTGATGGCTATGGTGCCGCTCAGCAGGTGCATGATATTTCTAGTACTTTGTTATGCTTAAGTTGTCAAACTAAAGACAGAATCAAATTTTCATAAATTTTGTTTCCACAAGAGTATACTGATGGAATTTGGTTATTACTAGTAAAAACTACAAAGGATTAGTCTGAATCCACAGGGTCTATAATCCCTAGCTTTTAAATGAAATGAGGAAAAAAAGGAAATCGCTATTCCGGTATATTATAGTTGTGTTCTTTGCTAAGATTGTCATTGCACCTTCCTTAAATTTGAACATGTAAATGTTCTACGCCAGACAAAAGACCAATTACTTTTTCTGTTTGTTTTGTAGGCACGTGGATTGACGCAACCTGTTGTTCCCTCTCCTGGTTCTGCTCCTGGTTCTGCTCCTGCTCGTTCTAGTTATGAATCGGCTGTACCATATGGTGGGGGTCCTCCTATCCCTTCGGCTCCTACTCATGGTGGGTATGATGTTCCAGCAGGTTCTGTTCCAGGAGGTCCTCCCTTGCCTGCTTCAGCTCCTGCTCGTGGTGTATATGATGTTTCAAGAGGTGTCGGATCTCAAGTACCTGGGAATGTCTCTTCATATGGTGTATCACAACCACCGCTTACTCTAGCTGGAGGATACGAGGTCCCCAGGGGCAGTAATGCTGCTCGCAGATGATCAGCTTTCCTTGTTTACTCGCGTTCGAGTTTTTTCCCTCCTTTTATTGGGGTTTATATGCCATTCGTCCTAGTGTGTTGTACACATTAGAGCCCTGCTGTTCCCTTTTAATGACTTGAAATTGCAGCAATTACAGATTATATTCAAAAGCAGAAACATATTGAATGTGATGGCCGGGACTCATTACTGTTGATGTTAATGCCGAATAGTTGCAGTTGTAAAATGCCTAAGTATCGACAATGGGTCTTTTTTAGGTGATCATTTATTAGTTTCTCTTGTAAAATATGCTGGAGGTTTGGCTCATGGTGTGAAACTATGTTGGGAGGTTAGATTCCCCATATGAAGCATTATGAAATCCCCTTTGGGTCAAATATGGTTCGGTCCTCCTGTAGGATCATGGAGTCCTGGTTATAATCCTTCGTGCATGAACAGACCTAGTTACCATCTATATCCAAGGATTACACCTACTAGACGCAGAGGCTTTGGTGTGGTGAAAGAGGGATCGGCCGAACAACTTGAATCCCCATGGTCACCATTCTTTTCAGAGGGCAGCCCAAATTTGAAGGAACAACAGAATAAACATGTTCAAATATTTTTTTACGGTTGGCCATTTGAATAAAGGTAGGTATCATAGGTGGTTAAACAAAAACTTGTGAAGATTGTCTTATCATTTCCTTAAATCATATCGTTGAATCATTTTCCATAAAAATGAGCAGCAAAATCTGCTTTCGCAAACAATCTTCTTATTTACTGCCTATTGGAAAAGGAAAAGAAACGATGATATTGCTATAAATTTTGGAAGTTGAGGATATTTTTACAACAAAAGCAGAACTGTCAGGTCCGGAAAAAGCGATGAAAGCAAATCCTGGATGCTTGCGAAGCCCGATCACTTAATTTCAACTGCAACTTTAGGGATGGCCAATAATGAAGTTTGCACCTTATCATCATCATATGAAAGATCAACCATTTTTCCTTGCAAATATTTCTCATAAGAAGTGAGGTCAAAATGTCCATGCCCACACATTGCCATGAGTAAAACTTTCGATTCTCCGGTTTCCCTACAATTCAGGGCTTCTCTTATCACAGCAGCAATGGCATGAGTAGGTTCAGGAGCTGGTATCAGACCTTCTGTCCGTGCAAATTTTATGGCAGCTGCAAAATCACCATAGGTTTGACAATGAGATCAATAACCAAAAGAGTACTAAGGATGTGTTTTCTAAGAGAGAGATTCAGTATTCTATTCAATTTTAGCTCATTCCTGTTATTGAATATCTTCTGTGATTAAATAACACCAGGACATCCATAAACGAGAATATGAAGCTAATCACGGTCCAAGAAAGGCTCCACCATCAAAATGGAGTAAGGCAGCCGGGAGGAAGTCATGTGTCTGCAATTGAGATCAACATTCATTGATTGACTGTTTTCTGTTTGTCCTGGGAATCATTGGCCTACAGACTAGAATAACCATTGAAGTCTGGCCACTTACTAATCCATAGCATAATATGAATGTAATTTCCACTCAGAAACGGAACAAAAAACATTGAACAGTTCAAATAAACAAGGCAACATTTACCTTCAAAACACTCTGTTTGAGGAATTGCCACTGCTTCCATAAAACCCAACTCATAGACATGTGAAATAAGTGGTGCCATACCATGGTATCTTAGGCCGCCTGCACACAGAAGCAGCTATTTATCCATGAAATTTATCTAGTAAGTAAAGAAAAGTAAATTTTCTATCTTACCTGCATGAATAGGGTCTGGAATGAAATTGTGGCCAAGGGTATGCATCTTCATTAAGGGAGTTAATCCAGCAGTGTCTCCATAGTCATATGCATATATCCCTTTCGTGAGTGAAGGGCATGCCGTGGGTTCAACAGCTTTTATTACAGGATCCATTCTACCATTAAGTTTCTCTCTAATGAATGGAAATATGAGGCCTGCAAAGTTGGATCCTCCACCTGTACAACCAATTATAATATCGGGTATCTCTCCCAAAGCACCCATCTGTTCTAAACATTCCTCACCAATAATGGTTTGATGAAGAAGCACGTGATTAAGAACACTTCCTAAGCAATATTTTGTATCTGGATTTGATGCTGCAATCTCTACAGCTTCAGAAATTGCTATTCCTAGACTTCCTGGGCTTGTTGGGTTTGTCTTGAGGATTTCCCGCCCTGAATGTGTCAAATTAGAAGGAGATGGGTGTACTTTGGCTCCCCATGTCTGCATCATCAATCTGCGGTATGGTTTCTGATCATAGGAAGCACGTACTTGCCATACCTGAAAAAATAAACAATTCCTCATTATTGTGCCATCTACGAAATTAGAAAACTCTCAGCTTTTATGCCTTCATTTCTCATACTTCACAGTTCAGACCAAACAAACTGCTAGCAAAAGCCAGCGAGCTACCCCATTGGCCGGCACCAGTTTCTGTCACAACATTTTTTACACCTTGTTGTGCATTATACCAAGCTTGTGGGACAGCTGTGTTGGGCTTGTGCGAACCAGCCGGGCTCACACCTTCATATTTGTAATATATCCTTGCAGGAGTTCCAAGTAGCTTTTCAAGTCTCTTGGCTCTGATTCCAACAGAAGAAGTTTAATAATCAGGAAGTGCTCACATAAAGTCACAGCTCTTCTGTGCACAAAAGACAATGGATCAACTAACCTAAGAAGGGGTGTTGGCCTCCAAAGCCGGTAGACATCAATCACTTCGTCAGGAATATCAATGAATTTTTCCTCAGTGACCTCTTGCATGATCAACTCATCAGGAAAAAGAGGGGACAAGTCTTCAAATTTGACTGGCTTATGCGTCTTCGGATGCAAAGCTGGTGGAGGCTTTTTTGGAAGATCTGCAACAAGATTGTACCATTGCGTGGGAATTTGAACTGCCTGCAGCTTTGTGCTGGAGCTCAATATTGCCCTAACTTGAGAAACTTTGCCACCAGCCTTCTGGATTAGCAGCTTATGTTTTGAAGCAGGACTGGGAAACAACTGTTCACCATCTGACGGAAGGGATAAACACAGGCACTTTTCAACAGAAAGAAAATAATGGTTGAAGACCTAAGAGACAAAACATATTTTGAATATCCAAAGAAAAATTCATGGTGCAACTCTTGCGCAGTTCTGAGATGAAAGATTGACTAGCTCTATAATAAACAGTTTGGTTAACACACATCAGCTCCATTAGCCATAAAATCCAATTCGAAAATAATCTTAGAAGACAATAAGTCACTCATTTTGAGTGATTTTCAGATGCAGATGTACCAATATGCTTTGACTGATGTATGTGCATTGTGCAGTAACATAAGGAGACATGTAGAGATAGCAGAGGTATAAATGGCCAAAACGCAGATGTATCAATATGCTTTGAGTGATGTATGTGCAGTAACATATGGATACACGTAGAGATAGCAAAGGTATAAACGGCCAAAATGAAGCACTAAAACATCTAACCAACGATCTCAAATCTGGTCCGCTCTTAGTTGTTGGTTATTGATTCCAAAATACATGTTCATTCAATGACTAGAAATTATCTAACCTAACTTTATCTACAAACCTTTGGAGGGGATAAAATGAGATTGGATTGTATCTGCAAGAGGACACTTTAGAAGGGCAGGAACAACCATTGCGCCTATCAGGAAAAGTTATAAGCATTCTTACAAGTTACAACAGTAGGAAAGGTGATGATGCATGGATTCATTTGGTTAAAGTATGAAAAAGTGCTGCTACTTATATCTGTGACTATGAATTTCACTGCTATGAAAAAATTTTAATTGTGGCACTTCAGTGCATTTTTCCATCCCTTTGGAAGCAGAAAATATTGATGTACAGGAAAGTTATCATGCCACCTTCCACTTATCTAGCTCTTGATTCAAAGAAATCCTGTCACACGAAAATCACAGGCGAGACTGAGAGGTTGTCCTCCCATAGACTTCAATGTCAAAATGTACACATTTTCAATCAACGGTCACCATCATCACTTACTTTTCTAGGCTTCCGTATAGAGATCTGGATATGTGTGCAATTGAAAGAAAAACAAGAAATATTGGTCAGATGGAATGGATCCCCATATGCTTGTTGAATTAATATAAAAAATTTAATTAACAAGAAAAGGTTAATCATCAAAATCTTCATCTGGATGAATCTTGTTATATGCTTACATGAGCAGGTGAGCAGTGACTCAAGCGCCTTCTTGATAATATATGGCCTATGCAGAAGTGTATTGAGAAAATATGTAACAATGAGAGCTTGTAACTGAGATGACCTTAAAAACATAGATAATCTTGGTACGTTCTTGCTCATCAACGAATCTTACTGATTACTGACAACTGGCAACAGCCCCAGAAGTTGGGTGGTGCACTGATAAAATGTTGATTTCTAGTAAGGGATGGATTTGAATTATATTTATGTTTCATGTGTACCACATGGTTCTAGGGTCACTATGGGATTCACATGCATAACAGTGACCATCTGAGCTAGCTTTCTGAGCAAATATCATGTAAACCCCATTTAAATAAGAAGAAAAACGAACAAGTGACAGAACGATAGCTTTACTTCTGCCAAAACATGGATAGAATCATGCAAGGATTGTATTTAACATTAATAAGATCTAAGAAAGCAAGAAAAACAGAAAAACACAAAGTTATCTGCTTCAGGCCAGCAAGCAGTGGATACAAGGACATATTAGCTGCTAAGGCAGAAGATAGTCCCATCCACATGATTGCATCAGTCAACAAGAAAAGGATAGTGTAACCAACGTTTTAAAACTATCTGAGTCAACCCAGTGACTCGGGTGACTCAGCTCCACTCGCCCCGCTAACAAGCCAACCCAGTAGGTTGACTCGTTTACTTCATGCT
Source organism: Nymphaea colorata (assembly GCF_008831285.2). Classification (NCBI taxonomy): domain Eukaryota; kingdom Viridiplantae; phylum Streptophyta; class Magnoliopsida; order Nymphaeales; family Nymphaeaceae; genus Nymphaea; species Nymphaea colorata. Next base: position 23,108,115 of record NC_045145.1, read on the forward strand.
TCAGTATTTTATTGCTGTTTATAGTTGATACATGTTAAATATAAGTTCTGTTTGTTACTCTATTAAAGATACAAGTACTCTGACTGTTTCTGTACGTGCTTGTTATTTTTCGTGTTTAAGACACAATAAAAATGTGGGTACGTATTACATTTTTATCAAGTACTCTGACTGCTTCAGTACATGCTTGTTACTTTTTTATGTATTGAAAAATGTAATCCGTATTCAACATTGTTGAAGAATAAATCCCCTGGAATGAGCTTCAGTATATGACAATTAAGGAGCTCCAGAACCTTGTTGACCAATCCAATTAGTTCTGCAACACCCACATCCATTTTCAGCATGCAGCCTAGTCTGATTCACACCCAGAAGACGACGGATTTTGTGTTTGTCACTTTTTATGTTTAAAAGACAAGTTATATATACGAGTTGACCCGCTGAAAAGAACTTCATGGCCAATTCTGCCAATGTACTGCAAAATTGCAAATCATCCAAAAAGTTTAACCATTCTACCCAGAAATCTGAGGTTCGTAGGCACATAACAAATGTGCTTTGAGACAGAGAGAGGTAGAGAGAGTTGTACATGGGTTCTTGTGCATTCCGTCTAAATTCTCTTCCAAACACAAACTTACACCATAGATCACCCAACACGGGCTCTTTCGAATTCAGTCTAAATATCCATTCCATCCAAGAAAAGAAAAAGAAAGAAATATCCCTACAACCCATCTGCTTACTGCCCAAGTGCTTTTGACTTTCACAAACTGTAACAAGGGAAAGGAAAAAAGAAATGCACAGCAAGCAAAGCATTTTAAAGTTACAAGACAACTTTCATACTTGATATCCTGAACAGCCCAGTAAATCTACGACTTGCCCACTGAAATTCTCACGGGTTATTGTCAAAATCAAAACAACAAACACAGTACCACGTTAAATACCAAGAACATCAGTTTCAAAGATCCAGTCCGAAAAGAGAGAGAGAGAGAGAGAGAGAGAGAGAGAGAGGGTTGGATAGTTAAAGGAGATTGGAAAATGATGCTTTGCTTACAGAAGAAGCGATGAAGGCTGCATTCATGTTGAGACCAGGGGGTTGAAGAAGGAAGAAGCGGAGCTGCCATGTAAAAACTGTAAAGATGAATTTGTTCACAGTTAACAAGTCGAGGTCCGAGGATGAACCCAAGAATTGGAAAGAAAAACAGGCAAAGGGAGAAGAAGGATGCATCTGAATGATTGATGCAACTACGGGGTATTTTAGTTATTTACTCATTCAGCACTGACTTAAATGCGCGGGTGCCAGTCGCAGATCCCGTCTCGATCACAGCCACGTACACATCTCGTGAGTCTTTTGGAAAATTAGTACATGCCAGACAACTGAGGCAGAAGTACAAACCCGACAGTCTAAATTCTTATTCAAATATATTTTAAATAAAATACAAATATTTTAAAATGTTTAGAAATTAATAATTTAATAAAAAACAAGTCTTTTGAAGCTGTTCTTATAATAATACTGTTTTTTCTACTAATAATATTTTGATATATAATAGCCTATCATTCTTTGCATTATTATAAAAACATTAGTTGACTAAAAAAGAAAAGTAACTTAATATGTGTGTCTCAGCAAAACATAATCAAGATCATATCTATCTATGTGGTTGGATTGTCCAAAAGTATGGCTAAATTCTTGGAGAACGTAGACTAGATTACTAATGGCCTTAAATGCTTTGTGAGCTGTAGTAATCCTAGATCTTATACAAGTGAACAGCGAACAATTTGCTAGAGAAGAAATGAGAATAATTTTAAATGAATGCGGTGGGAAGGGCGAACGTTCCATGCATGGATTCGTGGAACACAAAGCACATTGAATCTCGAATTTCAACCATTTCTCATTATATTTTCCACTTTTTTTTTTTTATGATTGAACAGAAGTTCATGGCCAATTCTGCGTAAGCGCCACCTCGTTTATATTTTCAGAAAATTACAATGCATTTCGCAAAAGGATCTTAGATCTGAGACTAGTTTTTAATGTAAGAATTATTATTTTAGCAAATGTCCGATCTCACAATCACAGATTTCGAATCATTTGTCGAGAGAGAGAGAGCACCAAACAAGTTCTTCTAAATCTCAGATTTTGAGATCGTTGGATCTTAAATCAGTCCCGGACCTCAGATTTAGGCTATCAAACACAACTTACGAACTTAAGAGGCATGTTTACTAATTATGGATACATCTAAAAACCACAGATCCATGAATTTGAAATCCGACCCTCCCACCTTCAAGCTCAGATCCACAGCTTTTTACATGCAGCGAGAGTAGATGTGACATCTCCTGTTTGCTTAACTCATGTAACCTGGATTTTTTATCACTTTTCGATCTCAAACACCGCAAGGTTGCCATTAGAAACTTCGGGGCATGACAAGAACATTACATAGGGTGTCTTGCATGATGTCCCAGGGACATCATGTCCAGTCAAACAAACACGCTTTTAATTGCGGGTTGGTGCTATAAACCCCTCAAGATTCCTTCCGAGTCTATCTGGACTTTGGTAGGTGGGTAGGAACCCTCCTACCGTCTCTAGATCAAGAATGGTAGGCGAGCTTTTCATTATTTTGCTTCGTCCACCGGACCAGCACCTACCAGCGCCCCCCCCCCCCCCCCCCGTGAATTTGTATCAGATTGTGTAGACCGATACACATTGTATCGGCCGTTACTGATACGATACTTGATTGATATTGGTTCATTTTTAAAATCAATCTAATAACTTAATGTATTTTCAAACTAAGAAATACCGAAAGATAAGAATGTGCCGATACTTATCGGCCGATACGTCATGTGTGTAGGCAAACTTATCAAGGCACCGATACCGTCAATTTACAACATTTCTAATAGCAGTTTATTTCTCCATGTTATTGCCCCTGTAGGCACAAAAATTAAGAAAGAATTATCAATAGCTTTCAAATTCAAGTGCATTTTTTGTTATGTTAATAAACTTTAAGCCCGATTTTTTGGACGAGTGTGATTCATTCATAGATCTTGATCTTGTTGTAAAATAAAAATAAATAAAATTCACCTCTATCTGATGGATCTCTCCTTGTAATATTAAGACATCCATCGTATCATATTTATGATATTTTTGTTAATAATATCTCCCAACTTCCATTGGGACAACAGCCATCGTATGCCGAAATTACAGTCCTAGCCTTATGAGTGTCAGCTCCTTGGACCGTCTCCTGTTCCCCGTCTCTTTAGAGTTGCAGGTCATTTCGGAGGATGTAAAGGGTTGAAAAGTCCAAGAGAAAGTTGGAACTTGGAACTTTTCCCTCTCCAGCAGCCGGGTTCAAATGCCTCTCCCCTACTGCAAGATGGTCTCTTAAAACTCCGTGTTTTGAAGAAAAAAAGGCTCATTCTCTCCTTCCACCACGTGTGAAGAAGTCCCGTTTCTTTTATTAAACGATCCATCTGGCAGTATTACAAAAGAGGCTTGATTCTCGCGCCAATTTTGGTGTCACCTACCTTTGCCATTGCCAACAACCACCACCATGGCCGCCACCAAACAGCTCTCACACTCGTTCTCTCCGCCCTTCTTATTTCCCTTCCCTCTCTTTCTCTACCTCGAGATCCTCACTTTCTAGCGCTCGTCTGACCGTCGTTTGTAGAGGGGCTGCTGCTCTCCGGCTATGGCTCTTTCCTCCACCGTCGCTCTATCCTCAAAATCTTCCCTCTCGCCGGAGGTTGCCGCCTTCTCGTCTTCCCTCCCTTCTCTCAGGATCAAGCCCTCCGGCGTCCGCTGCTCCGTCGCGGCAGCTCCGGTTAGGGTCGGGAAGGACTGCGCCCTGAAGTCCCTCAAGGCGAGGCAGATCGTCGATAGCCGCGGGAACCCCACGGTGGAGGTTGATCTGGTCACTGGCGCCGGAAACCTCTACAGATCGGCGGTCCCCAGCGGCGCCTCGACGGGGATCTATGAGGCGCTGGAGCTGCGGGATGGCGATAAGGCTGTCTATGGAGGGAAGGGGGTGTTGAAGGCCGTGCGGAACATCAACGAGGTCATCGCGCCGAAATTGATCGGCGTCGACGTCAGGTGAGCTCGGTTTCTTACTTCAAATTTTATATCGTCTTTAGGTATTCGATCTATCGCCCTTGTTCTGTTGGTTTTCCCGCGTGACGTGATCATTTGGTGCTTTAACATGAAATGTCGTCATCAAGATGTGAATTTGGTTCTTTCGTGACATTAATGGACGTAAGGTTAAAAGAAAGTCTTTTTTGGCTAGAAGCAGATAAAGCAAAGTCGATTTTGTGGAATTCCGTGAGGTCAGGAAAACATTTCTTAGTAACAAGACAAATGATTTCCCCTCGTTGCTTCCTCTTAGGATGTGATAGATTACATATCGTCATGAACTAATGTCTTAGTAACGGGATCAACTAATTGGCTCTCGCCATTACTTTTACCGCATTCTCCTGAATCGTTTTTTATTTTTCTTTTTTAAACTCAAATAGAGTGAAACGATGTGTATCAACTAAGTGGTAAAGCTTGAAACCTGCTTCTATTTAAGGCTACTGCTATTTATGTTTTCACATCAATTGCTGGCATGCTGCCGTTGATAATTTCATTTGAAAATAATTGTCAAATATTTATCTTCATAAACTTCTGGTTTAATCTAGTGGTCCTCCACACATTTGCGTAGAGCAATGGTTGAATTGTATGTCCGACATGGTTATTTGATGAAGTGATTGAACCCAGGTTCCTTCTCAGGTAGATGGTACCTGTCCAATAGTAACACTGACGAATCCTTAATAGCTGCTTATGTTAACGGAAGGAAGACACACTTATGACGGTGGAATAATTTTTTGAATCAAAAGCATGTTGTAGATGGGCACGTGATGAGTACTTGTTGGGTTTAACAGTCAAGGACACCAGGAATAAGGCATGGTAACCAAGCATGCCCTGGTTCATCCTAAGAAGCAAAATTGCATTGCAGGTTTGACTGGTGAGGTAATAAACATCAAGTATGGATTTGACTCGTTAAGACTGTGTGTGCAAGAAATGATACAACAGGATGGAGGAAGCAGAATGAGAACCACCGGATTGTAAGCTGACTTGAGAGAATTAGTGAAGAATGACAAAGAAGCCACATCTGATTCCTTGGTTTTGGAATACCACATATAGATTCCAAAAAGGAAAAAAGAAAAAAAAAAAGTGAAAATTATACAAGGTTTAGTAATTATTTGTTATCTCAGATTCTTGGGCTCAAGATTGAATTTTCACTGGATGAATAGGGTTTGTAATTCGTCTTCTTGAATGGTTAAGCAATATCACGTGCATAGAAATAATTAAGGTTCAATGGGTTGATGTACAATAACACAGTCCTGTATACATCAGGATCACACTTCTAACAGAGGCATGGCCAAGTTTAGGAATGCAATTTGTTAACACCTAGTTCTCAATGCTATTACTACACGTGACTTGTTTGATCCATGAGTACTTGCCCTGGTCATATAGAATGTCCCTTTTACATGATCTCTCCATTATATAGGCCATGTTTGGTATGAATTGAACTTTCACAGAGTAAGCTCTTCGTTGTAGGGGCCTTTCAACTGTTCATCAAAGGTGGTGGTGCTTATATGCTTATCTCCAGTTCCTTTACTGTACAAGATAATGACTTCTCTGATTTCATTGCTTGACCCAGGAACCAAGGCAATGTGGATGCTGTCATGTTAGAGCTTGATGGAACTCCCAATAAGTCAAAATTCGGAGCTAATGCCATTCTTGGAGTGTCACTCAGCGTCTGCAGGGCTGGTGCAGGGGCTAAGGGTGTACCTCTGTACAGGCACATCCAGGAACTCTCTGGAACAAAGGAGCTGGTTATGCCCGTCCCCGCTTTCAATGTGATTAATGGCGGAAGTCATGCTGGAAATAATTTGGCTATGCAAGAATTCATGATTTTGCCTGTAGGTGCTGCTTCATTTGCTGAGGCCATGCGCATGGGCAGCGAAGGTCAGATATAGTTCCCATTATATTAATGTGTGCAAAATCCTTATCTTTGTAATAGAGGGTCAATTTATACCTTTGCATCTCATTTAGCCATTGACTCAAAATCAGGTAACAGTTGCATGCGTAGTTATACCTCCCAGGATATGGGTACCCTGAACTAAACAAAGCGAATTTGTCTTTTATGCAACAGTCTACCACACCCTGAAGGGAATAATCAAGGCTAAATATGGGCAAGATGCTTGCAATGTTGGTGATGAAGGTGGATTTGCTCCTAATGTTCAAGATAACAGGGAGGGCCTTGTTTTGTTGCTTGATGCAATTGAGAAAGCTGGTTACACAGGAAAGGTAGTAGTAAGGGCGTTCTTTCTTTTGTTTTCTGTGCTTTCATAACAAGAATTACATTTCTGTGAATCTGAATAACTTCAAGTTTGAATGCAGATCAAGATAGGCATGGATGTTGCAGCTTCAGAATTCTTCACCAAAGATGGGAGATACGACCTGAATTTTAAAAAGCAGCCAAATGATGGATCTCATGTGTACTCAGCTCAGAGTTTATGTGACTTGTACAAAGAATTCATTGGAGACTTCCCAATCGTTTCCATAGAAGATCCGTTTGATCAAGATGATTGGAGTTCATGGGCTTCCCTGCAATCTTCAGTTGATATCCAACTTGTAGGAGATGATTTGCTAGTGACAAATCCAAAGAGAATAAAAGAGGCAATTCAAAAGAAGTCCTGCAATGGTCTATTATTGAAGGTATTTGTTCTTTAATTCCTGTCTGATTTACTTCTTCTACTAATCCTTGTGCAACATCATATACTCTTCTCCCTATATACTTTTCTACAAAGAGCATCTTTAGGACAGGCATTTAGTTTGTCTCTTTTTGGCTTCTTGACAAACTTTCCTGATTTCTAAAGACTTAGAAAAGTGAAAGGTCAAATGAATGAAGTTGACTGGAAGATGAGGAACAAAAAAGCACATAGGAGGGGTAACATCAGATGAGTGCTAAAGCCAGATTGGACCTGATATTCTCTTCTGTATATGAGGAAGAGAAGGGGGCAGTCTGGTCCAATATAATGGGTCCTCCACCCTTTGCTGTGCTTACCTCTGGTCTAATCAGGTCTAATTTCATTATGGGGGTTAAATGTGTTTTAGGAGTTGGTTTTCAGAACCATTAAGTCTGCAGTAGTCTAGTCCTTTGATCTTTACATTCATGAGTTTGTGGGATCAAGCTTACTAGGATACATAGGGATAAGTATGCATTGGTGGTTCGTCAGAAAATTAAGAAAAGGAAATAGGTGGAAAGTAAGGCAATTAAGGAACGATGATGAAACTTCAAAGTTCTGTTTCATTGCGTCTTCGTTGGTTATTTCACAGCACGGCAACTGTTGAGAACTTTTTGATGTTATTCTGCAACAGCAATAACAATGCCAGGGATAGTCATAATCACAAAAGCAAGATAAATGTAGGTTCCTTCTAATGGAATTTGCTGAAAAGGAAACAGAAAAAGCTATCATTAGGGCTCGCACCACTGTTCTTTGATTGAAGAAAGGGAAAGGAACAACTATGAACAGGTCTGCATCATGATGAACGGATTTTTTAGAAAAGATGTCAAAAGAATTTTAAATGTTAATGATCAAATTATCAAACCAAGCTGCCCATGCTTTTGCATTTGTTGTCAAATTTTTTATGGAGGCATCCAGTGGAACTATTCTGCAAACAAATTCATCCATGTGAACCATAGCTTCTTGATCCTTCAGTAATCAGCACTGCTTTTTTGCAGGTTAATCAGATAGGTTCAGTTACAGAATCAATTCAGGCGGCTCTTGACTCTAAAGCCGCTGGTTGGGGTGTAATGGTCAGCCACCGTAGTGGAGAGACGGAAGACAATTTTATTGCTGATCTTTCTGTTGGTCTAGCAAGTGGACAGGTACTTATTTCCGACTGTCTTCTGCTTGTTCCTATCTTTTGTTATGTTGTCCAGCTTTTCTAATTAATGTGCCTATATCTTAGATCAAAACTGGAGCCCCATGCCGAAGTGAGAGGCTGGCCAAGTACAATCAGGTATACTCTCCCTCCCTCCCTGTCATACACCTACACACGTGCAAGCACGCAGTAGACACTTTTTTGTCCGTTTTGTTTAACCAAATCACAGAAACTGAACTTCTACTTTGATCATTATTCAGCTTCTCCGTATTGAAGAAGAGCTCGGGGATGTTCGTTATGCTGGTGAAGCTTTCAGGTGTCCGTGATATCTATGTTGAAGAAGAAAGGTTGCAAACGAAGTTAAGGGGCCCGATGCACGTACAATCATAAGTTTAGGCGTTAAATTTTGTAGAATCAATTTTAGTAGGTGCACTTAGATGTGGATGTCATTTCTGTGCCATTGTTAGCAACTCTGCTGTTGTAAGTAACATGGTCGCAGCCCTAGGTTCTCTGTTCAAGTTTGACACTGAAAATTAAATAAACACATCTGCTTCTGCATTTCTTTTCGGTTGCGTGCCATTTACCTAGCATGTCCGATACGCCTTTGTTTCTCGCCAGGATCCACTTTGTAGCTTCATTATGGTCCAAAGATCAGCACGTAACTCTGCCCTGGTATCAAACTGTCATAAGTTAGAATGCCTCTGTAGCCACTTAATGCTAGTTTTCCAGAAATGGACTCATTCGTGGGAATCCACTTTTTCCAGGGGAAGCCACTTTTATGTCACAAATGTACTCTCAATTGGGAAAAGTTCTATCAGTAATGGCCAGGGATAGGTGTGTTTGCTAAAATGAGATCTAGATTCTGGTCCGGCTAACAGTGCACGGTGGTAAAATCTTCTATGCATTTTATTCTGTGAAATAATACATGTTGGGGAGTGTCTGGGTAGACAGAATAGTCAAACATATTTGTATATTAGAATTTTAAGATGATACATCTTGTTATAGTTTTGGAGATAGGACAACAAAATTGATTAACGGCGGTGTCGTGATCCCACCATTTGCGGTCTGAAGGGAGTAGACCCACAAGATTCAATGTAATGCATCAGTTATGCTACACTCATTGAAGCAAAAATATACAAAATTGATTGACAATACATCTGAGAAAAGCCAGCTGCGAAATAGCTTCAGATTCTGCAAATTAGAAAAAGCCAATTCGAATATCATAAAACAACAATTTTTCTATAACCTTCCTTGTCTCTCTTCTCTCTTTACTGGCTTTCTCATTCCTCTTCACACCCTCTCTCTCTCTCTCTATATATATATATATATATATATAAATATATATATATATATATATATATATATATATATATATATATATATATATATATATATATATCCCCAGGGCATATTCATTTTGGCTATTTTTTACAAGTCCAACCATATGAATGTCTGCACACTGTCCAAAAGTTTTTGTTAGAAAAATGTGAAAACCCCAATATGTAGAGCAAATTTTATTCGAGTAAAAAGTTTTGCCTCTTGTAAGGTTCCATTGAAACATCAAATTCTCTCTCTTTTATTGAGTCCGACATTTTTAAGCGTTTGGTCAATTTATTTCGTTAGATCTTTCAAAATACTTGAAACATTTACACACTTAGACGACAGATCTTAAATGAATAAGTTTGATAAAAGAATTGATCCAATCCAACAGCATTCGCACTTATCACTTTGATGATCTGAACAAGAAATTAGGAGTTGGATTTGGATATGATGTGCGTTCAGTCCCATGTTGGGGTTTAATAGCACGGAACCCATATATGACTCGTAGACAGGGTTATCCGGATCTATGCTTGACCAGATCTATCGTGAGAAAAGATCATTTCGAATGTTTACAGGGATCAGAGAAACCAGAAATTATCCACATCCATGATATCTTTATGTGCCCACAGTGAAGGTTCAACCAAGTATGAGCAAGGTCTTAGTGTGTCACAGATTCAAAATATAACATCTCACTCTGTTTCTCAAACACACACACACACATATACACGCACACGAATGCCAAAAAAAAAAAAGAGGACGACCTCTCATCCGACTGTCAAAAAAGAGGACGACCTCTCATCCGACTGTCAGGTCTCCTATCTGAAGTGGTTTCTCTGCTATGGGCGAGAGGGAGAGGGAGCCAACAAAATGGGAATTTCTTTAACAAAATTAAGTGACAAAGAACACAAAAAGTCAGCAAAATAATTAGAGAAAGCAAAGTGAACAAAGAAGCGACCAAACAAAGGAGGAACAGAGATATGAGAGAGAGAGAGGGGGGAAATCAAAAGCTAATCTGCAGCCGAACACAAAGGTTGACCAAGACTAAAAATTGGAATAGATTCGTGATTCTTAAAAAATTGGAATAGATTCATGAATCATTATAACATATTGTTCTATAAATTTGTTTTCGAGGTAGGTTCATAGAACAACAACAACTCGTTACTGTCGCCAAGCAAGCTCTAAGTTCTCCAGTAGGGAGGCCAAATTTGCATAGTTAGGTTTGTCAAACCATGCTTAGATTAATAAATTTTTAGTTAATATCCAACTCTATTCCAACTTTTGGCTGCCCATTCGGCCAACTTTGACGGTTTTCACAGCCCACTTCGAGGACTGTAGTTTGAAAGAAAGGATTTGTTTTTTCTTTTCTAGGACAAAGCCAAAATAAAACTGGAAAACCCAAAAAAAAGCATAGAAACTTGGAAAATAACCATCTAGGGGATTGTTATGAAAAAAGTCGAACACTTTTCAGCAAAAGCAAGTTCTTTATTACGACCTTTCACCTGCAATGGTCAAAGGGCTCAACCACCATATGGGCACGCGGCATAATATGCCGCGTGTTATAAGGTGGTTGAGCCTTTTCATCGTCGAAGACAGTAAAAGAGTATAAGATGCAAGTCGCACTCCTTTTCAATTCATGCCTTCTCTTGGCCCACTTAGCCGTTGACCCTTGCAAATTGACCTGAATATTAGTTCAGCTCATCTTCCCTACCATCTTCCATTCAATCAGATTGAGTAGAGAGCACAGAGAAACACCAGTTTCCATCACAAGAGACAGTAATTGATCCAGCACCTTGGGAAAGCGACTGTTTCCTACAAAACAGCTAAGGAAACAAATGCCCAGCAAAGGAAGACCGGCCTGTGAGAGGACCAACCACCAACCAGCCTCCAAGAATGACTTCTAAGCATGCGTTTGATATACCCAAAATCATCGAATTTTAGAATCAAAATGCTGGTATTTTAAGAAATTAGAATTATTAAACAAACATGGTATTTTTTTTTCCAGAATTAGGGAACTAAAACTTGGAATTTTGATTCCATTCTAGTTTGAAGAGGAATTATGTTTATGGATTTTCATTTTTGAATCAAAATTCCATACCATCAAATGTAAATCTTGAGGAAGGAGAGATGCCACTGCCAGAACAACTGCATCTCACCCCAACGTAATATGCATGGGCACAGCACCCACCAACCACCCCAGAGCACACATATAACACAAAATTTTCAAAATGGAAATATAATTCTCAAGGTGCGATGCCTGATCGACGTTGGTTTAACTTAATGCATTTTTTTTGTTTATGCACTTGAACTGAGAGACTTTGTGGCTTATTTGGTGGCGTAAAATTTAGAGATCAAAACTTTTCCATCTCTAGAGCCTGTACTAATTTTGTCTTGTGTAAAGAGTTAATGTCCAAATGAGTTGAACTAGCAACCGACTTGTTACCAGCCATCTGCCAAACCCTAAATACAAATGCCATCTTCAAGAACATGAAAATTTAGAGAATGGCCCTTGAAATTTTGAAGTTTTTCATCCTATCAAGTATAGAGGTGCATTGATGTAAGCTCAAGGGAGAGATTTTTACAGCATTAATCTTGAGTCCGACCAGTGGTGGAGGCATATGTAGGCTTGTGTAGGCAACTGACCACATAAACATGTATAAATTATTTATTTACATATTAGCACTGCTTAGTCATTAAAACTCGTTTTTTTCTGAAAAAAAATGCAAAAATAAGTCAGCCGTTTAAAACTTTAAAAAATGTCTTTTTTTAAATGCCAAAATGAAAAAGACACGAAAAATGCCTTTGTTGCATTTTTTATTTTATTTTATGTTTGTGTTTTTGAATGCCAAACTGCTTGTTTTTATTTTTCTAATTTTTATTTGTTGCTTATTTACCTATTTTTTCATATTTACGTTATTAGTTTCTCACTTATTTTATTTTTTCTAACTTTTAGATTTTTTCTAAATTAAAAAAAAAATACTATACTTTTTCCTTTTTCTAAGAGTCTCCCTATTATATCGAAGAAAAATCTTGTAGGTAGCTTATAAGTTGCATACCCAGCTACTTTACAATAACAGAGAGAGGTGGAGACAACAATTTTTCATGAGGGAGTCGAATTATAGTTTCAAAATTTTGACACAATTTTTTATGAGGGGGTCGAATTATAATTTCTTCAAAATTTTGACACGAGCCGAAATATTATTTTACAAAATTCTTTATATAGGATACATAAATTTGTTTAAAATTTATATGTAAATTATTATTTACTTTTTATGGGGAGCTAGGCCTCTGCCAGCCCTCCCCTGGTAACAGCAATGGCACCTGCAGTTAGGCACCTGAATGCAGAACACATAAGCAAAAAAAATCTCTCTCTCTCTCTCTCTCTCTTCCCTATTTGCAAGGTTGATCTGCTAACTAATCCTATAACACAATTGCATACAGTTAAACTGTATAGGCTGGCCACAATTTCACAGCTTCCTCGGCCATATGGATAAGGTAAACTCTTAGCCGCTAGTGGTTCCTTGACACAGTAAACACTAGCCGCTAGTGGTCCGTGCCACCACACCTTCCATGGCCAAACGGATAAGGCACACCATGCTCCGCCATTTGGATAAGGGAAACTCTTCCATTACGGGTGCATGTTGATACAGTAAACAGTAGCCGCTAGTGGTCTGTGCAACCACACCTTCCTCTCAGATGAGGAAATTCTAAACTCCAGCGGTTACTACCCCATCGATAGAGCTGCAAACACTCCCCATTTGTGGTGGGGAAACCAAATCATCCTTGGGCGCAGGGACGAGGTGATCTCTTACTATTACTGGTTGCATTGATAAAGTAAACACATGCTGTTGCTTGTTCAAGCAGGAAATACAGATCTGGTGCAAGCGATTGTCAAGGATATCCACAAATGGTGGAAGCCCTCATCCATTGTTAAGATCCTATGCTTTCGGATAAAGAAGCCCACATCATGTGAGGAGAAGATCGTTGCCCATGATTTTTAGACTGAGGAGAACAAGAATTTCTTTTGAAGAAATCAATTTGCCTCAAAAGTAGAAAATTTTTCCACTATCATACGTTTTTGGAATTCAACTTGTACCTTTTTTTTAGAACTTGCACTTGGATTGAAGAACTGCCCAATTAATTTAATCAGAAGACAACTTTACTTTTTGATTTGGGGATCACATAAGAATATAAATACAAATAAATGGATGGTACAAGCAATAGAATATGAAAAGTTACATACACGAGTGTTTTTCACAAAACCAACTGAATTATGTTGATGTCTATGTTGAAAAGCATAATGAATGCTCATTATGTTTTTTTTTTTTTTTTCAGTTTTTTGACATGGAAACTGCATTTGTATGGTTGGTTTTCTAAAAAAATCTCATAGAAATGAAGTACTTGATCGTAGTCTTATGTATTATGTGATATACATATATATGGTATAGTTGAGGGTGAAGCATTTTATCTTAAGCTATCTTAACAATACTTGGTTAGTCCAACACTTAGAAAAAAGGGTTGAACTTTGAAAATTAAAAATGGAAAGGCAGGATGTGGAAAATAGCTGATAAAGTACGGACTACTTTGGAAAAATCTACCAAAAGTAATCTTTATTTTCCAAATTAATCAAGGTCCTGCTCGGATTAGGAAGGTCATTAGCAAAACATGGTGAAGAAAGCTGAAGAAGATATGCTGCCGGAACTGGTTAAGCTCATTCCCTTAAAGATGAAACCGGCTCATCAACAAGTGGAATGCTAATCGAGAAAATATTTATATCTGATTGGGAAGAAATTAATATAATAACAAAGTATGCGATTAGTTTAACAATGGCATGGCTATATCAGCACTATTTTTTACAATGAATGGATGATATACACAAGGGCGGAACTAAGAATTTTTTGTCATAAGGGTCGAACTATAGTTTCAAATTTTTAACAAGAGCTGATATATTTTTTTTTAATTTTTTGTATAATTTAAACTATTTATTTTTTTAATGCAAATGATAGTGATGTCCGTATATCTGATTTAGATTGGACATCTAGAACCGTTCCGAAAAAATCAGATGTTTAATATCTGATTAGAAAATCAGATTCAGATTCAGATTCAGATATACATAAATATTCAATCAGATTCAGATACGAATTTGGATCAGATTTACTTTTAAACAAGTATTCTATATCTAATGCTCTTACATCTTATAAATTAGTCAAATTTGGTTCAGTATTGAGATTCAGTGTCCAAAATGAATGTAAAAATCAAGATAGATTCAAATTGTGAAATCAGATTTTTTGTATATATTCAAATCCGAATAAGTGACTATCCGAAAGAAGTAGATGTGCTTAAGTGTATATCTAATTTGAATCCAAACTGTTGACACTCATAAGAAGTGGAGTTGGCCCCAGCTACCTTCGCCTCCGCCCCTAGATATACATTGGGGTCAATGGCAGGGATCCATAGCCACACCAGTCAATCAAAAATTTCTTTAAAAGAATTTGAAATTATACTATGAAGATTCAAAAATTAAAATTACATGAGGTGTTCATCCTAAACTTGAACTGGTGACTGTGTCTCTCAATCTTTAACTCAGGTGCAGATCAAGAAGTCAGGGAAGTCAGACAAAGCTGCTGCTGTAATTAAACACACCACCCTTCACGTCACGTTAAAACCTCCTGAAACTTTCCAGAAATTCACTTTACGGCCACTAATTTTTTCGGAAACTCAATTTACGCGCATCCATCGAACGGCCGACGAATTTTCCCAGCAGTCGACAAGCGCAGACTGCCACGCTCCGACAAACCCTCGGAAAATGAATATCCCCTCCGTCGTCGGCTTCTCTAAAAGACGAAAATGCCCTTATCCACATGAACTCGACGCGGTCGTCGAACCCGGTGATCGAGGAAGCTGAGTGGCGCATTTGACGGTCAATGCCCTCCGCTTGCCACGTCATCAGATGGGTTGAAGTTTTTAACTCTCGTCTCCTTGAAAGTTGGTTTACGACAGCGCACCTCCGTGGAGGGAAGGTGCAAGAAAAATGGCTTGATCTTGAGGTGACCGCTGCCACCACGTAAAATTGTTATAAATACCAATGGCTCCCTGCTGCTCGCCAGCCAAGCCAACCCCCGGTGTGAACGAAGTCTCGCTCTCTCTTTCCCCTGTTTCTCGTTCCGTCTCTTAGCACGATTTTCCTATTTTGCATGGCGAACAGAGTCTCTCTCTCTCTGAGGAAGAAGATCCCTCTGAGCGCCGCCGCCCGCTTCCTCTCCTCCTCCACCACCCCCTCCTCGCCTTTGGATTTGGCCGCCACCGCCGCCCCTCCGCTCGTTCACGAGGCGCTCGTCCACCGGCCGCTGCCGGACAACCTCGGGCTCGACGACCCGCAGGCTTTGTTCGCGTCGGTGCCTTCGTCCGAGCTCCTGAGGGCCGCGTTTAACCTTTACCTCGCGTCCTGCGGGCCGCTCGTCGACGCGGGGTCATGGCTGATGTCGTCGCCGTTTATGAGGATTCCGGTGGTTCGGCAGGCGGTGAAGGTGACGGTGTACGAGCACTTCTGTGCCGGGGAGGGCGTCAAGGAGGCAGGGGAGACGCTGAGGAAGATGTGGGGTAGGGGGCTGAGGGGGATTCTAGATTATGGGTTGGAGGATGCCGAGGGGAACGAGGATTGCGATCGGAATCTCCAGGAGTTCCTCAAGACGGTGGAGTCGACGCCGTCTCTGCCTCCTTCCTCCGTTAGTTCCCTCTCTCTCACGCCTGCTCTCTCTCTCTCTCTCGCTCGCGTTTTGTTTGAAGTTTGAACACGTTCTGTTTGCTTACGAACTTCTGGCACGATTCCGGCTCCGTGGCGATTTTGGTTAAGCAACTCGTCCGGAGAAAGTGGGACAAACTGAATTATTTCATCCAGAAATACTATCGATTCACCTCCTTTATATGATACGCGGACGTTCAGGACAGAATCTTAAGATTCCTTTTTTTTTTTCTTCCTGTTGCTTCTTTTGTGCGTTCATTTTATGGGCTTCTCTGTTTTTACCATTTCGTATTATTCGTGCTGTCTTTTTTTTTTCTTGTTTCGGAGATTCCTCAAGGAGAATTGAGGAAGCTTCTGGAGAATGATTTTTCTGGCTTGAAGAGTTCTTTATTATTTCCTTATATTTTTTTAATAGGCATCTTCTTTTTGCTTTTCTGCTTAGTTCTAAAATTTGATTTTATTGAAAACCTGCAGAGTTCTTTTCTATCTTCTGTAATATGGCGTTGTTGGAAAACAATTTGGATCTTTCATCTCATGTTTTGTCTAAAAGTGTTTCTGTTTCACATTTGGACAGGTGAGTTTCGCTTGCGTGAAGATCACTGCCATTTGCCCAATACGTTTGCTAGAGAGAGTAAGCGATCTATTGAGATGGCAACACAAAAACCCTTCAGTTCATCTTCCATGGAAGGTTGATTGCATGCCGGTATTGACCGACTCAAGCCCCTTGTATCATACCCGTTCGGCTCCACCACCTCTTTCAGACGAGGAGGAAGCTGATCTTCAATTGGCTCATAAGAGACTAGAGAGACTTGCTAGAAAATGCAGTGAATTGTATCTGCCTCTTCTAGTTGATGCAGAGTACACATCAGTACAGCCTGCGATCGATTACTTCACCTACTCTGCTTCCATTTCCTTTAACAAGGGAGATGTGCCAATAGTTTTTGGGACGATCCAGGCCTACTTGAAAGATGCAAAAGAGCGACTTGTCAAAGTGGCAGAGGACGCAGAGAGGAGAGGCGTTATGGTGGGTCTGAAATTGGTTAGGGGTGCTTACATTAGTAGAGAAACCAAGTTGGCATCGTCTCTGCAAGCTGATTCTCCTATTCATTCATGCATCCGGGACACACATGAATGTTATGATTCATGTGCAGCCTTCATGCTTGAGAAGGTTGCAAAAGGTTCTGGATCTGTGGTGCTCGCCACCCACAACATCAACTCTGGTTGGTAGTTTCAACTCCCTGTCTTCCTCCAACTTTTCTTGATTGTTGACTCCACAGAAGGTTTTGGAATTCTAATTCTTCACCATATATTACTGTTGCATAACACGCTATTTCTGTGTGTCAACTGCAGAGAATTTGCAGAAAATTGTGTCCTCAAGCACTTTCCAAATGTGATTTTTTGGATCAGTACTTATGATCTTCTTTGCTCTTGTTTTGAAATTAATCATTTCCTCACGCCAGGGCTCCTCTCTGATTAGGAACCATGTTCATTTTGGCAGCCATGAATCTCACCGTATCTCAAGGGATACTATTTTCTTACGTCTGCAATCATGCGAGAAATTGATTACAGACTCCTTAACTTCCCCTTTGGTGTGTCCTACCAAGTGCATGTTGCTACCTTAGATAAACCAATTGCAGTTCCCAACACGGTCGACAGATTCCAAATTGACAACTATTGGTGAAGGCACCAACTCCATGATTTATTTAGTCCACAGTCAAAAAAGTTGTTGATTCCACAGCGTGCTTTGAATATTCGAAATATGGAAAGACGGCAGAAGATTCCTGCCGATCCCCATTATGAAAATGACGGTACAAGCATTTTTTTTTTTTGAAAATTTCCAGTTGACTATTCTTGAGATTTGACAAATCGAGTGAGAAAGTTCTTTTAAGCACTACCATCCCTGTGTTTTTCCTTTTTTTGCATCCAAACCTCTGACTTCAACTGTTTATACTCACAAACAAGAAGTAAACTGATCTGTAATACTTGTTTTTTGAAGTCTAACAAGCTCACCATATCTATGACTGTAATTACAGGAAAAGCAGCTGCTGCAAAGGCAGAGGAGCTAGGAATAAGCAAGGGAAATGAAAATCTCCACTTTTCACAGCTCAAGGGCATGGCAGACACCCTCTCCCTTGGGTTGAGAAATGCAGGTTTCCAAGTGAGCAAGTACCTGCCCTTTGGCCCCCTGGAGAAGGTCATCCCTTATCTCCTAAGGAGAGCAGAGGAGAACAGGGGCCTGCTGTCTACTTCTGCTGCGGACAGGAATCTCATCACGTATGTATCTTCAAACCTTTTCTCTACCACTCAAATTGGTGATTCTCCTTCTCTTTCTTGAGATTCTGGAATTCTCTTGGGA
Source organism: Nymphaea colorata (assembly GCF_008831285.2). Taxonomy (NCBI): domain Eukaryota; kingdom Viridiplantae; phylum Streptophyta; class Magnoliopsida; order Nymphaeales; family Nymphaeaceae; genus Nymphaea; species Nymphaea colorata. The sequence goes on from NC_045145.1 coordinate 23,126,436, forward strand.
CCCTCCATTCTTTTTGGGTAGCAGTTGGAATCAGCCTTATTGTCTGAACCCCATTTCTGCTGATGGCTGCTTGTGGGAGCCACTAGCCATTGGAAGCCCTTTGATAAGCACAAGCAATTAAGATATCCTTTAATATTTGGGATATCCTCTCTTCTGGGAAATGAAGCGATAAAGTAAAAAGGTGTACCACCTCTTGACACTATCTTGCTGACGCCTCTGCTTCAATTCCTAGCTGTATATGATTCAGCACTACCTTATCACGTGTTTCGTGAAGAACCCGCAAAGATAATCTACAAAATTCGCTGATGGTTTCTGGTACGACCACTTAATGCATGAGTCACACATGACGCAGCACCCACTATCTTATCACCTGTTTGGTAAAGGATTGGAAAATAGTATCTGAAACTTTCTAGGAACTGTTTGGGAGTTTTTTTTTTCCTTTGAGCGTTCCATGAATATGCCTCAAAATTAAAGTAAATTAGTACAAATTTTGAACGAGTGTTTGATAAATCTACCTCAAATATTTGTCTTGTGTTACAGAAAAGGGCCTCATCTTTATGAATTTGCTGACACCAGCTTTTAATTTTTAAAAAACTGCCTGACAATGATAGTTTCATATAGTTAATTAATCTAGCTTCCAAGCTTGTAGTAAAAGAGAGGCTTTGTCTCTACGTGAAATATTTTATTGTGAGATAAGAAGGCCTTTATTTTTTTTTCCTTGAAACTGGTTAATTTTCTGTTTATTTCTGATCGCATGCTTCGTGTTTATGTATTTTATCGTTGGGTGTTTACAGGGGCGAATTGCAGAGGAGGTTGAGGGATTCGATAATCGGTGGCTGAATAAGAAATGTGCAGGCTGCCGGGGCGTGAGCCAGAGGCATCTCCATTTAAGAGAGAAGGGTTGGGCTTTAGATGTAGTTCTTAAATTCCAACTCTCTTGTGGCCTGTGGGGTGTGTTTGTACATACGTATATTTATGCATGTAATTGGCAGAGATGCCGTATCTTATAAAATAAAATGAAGAAAATTTATCTCTAGACAGGAGTTAAAAAAAGAAAATGGTTTTGTTAGTTTATGTTCACAAATTAGGGTCACTCAAAATTTTGGCAATACCAATGTTAGTTTTCATAGAATGCTATCTATGCATTGTATTGAACAGTGGTGATTGCATACAACTCAAGATGAGACTGTGTGAGTGAAAGAGTGATTGAGAGAGAGAGAGACATGTTTTCAAGAAGAAAAAGAAAATTAAATTAATTCTATAGTAGGCCCATTTCGTCACAAAAGTAACTATTTCCTAATAGAATTCATTAGGAAAACTTCTCAATCGGATTAGACAAAAGCAAGCATCTGTCCCAAACATTTTCTCTTGTTTGTTTCCATACATTGATATATAATAGAGTTTGCCGATATTTCCATCCTTATCGTTGCAACCTCCTTTCTGTGTTTTTATTGCTCCCTCCTTTTGTAGGGCTGTTTATAATTTTCCTTGTTTGTCATGCCATTTACATTATTTTCACCACTTATAGCATTATTATTTTTTATCAACATCACCTCTATAATTGTCAACTCAGGATATCATGTCAATCAAATTGCCCACCCCCACTCATCATCTCCACATCGTGACTGACTCAACTTCCATTATTGTCACACCAATATCACTATCATTTCAATTACACTGCCTCCTCTATTGACAATGAGCCAAAAATTAGTGGGATAACACTCCAGCACACGCTTAAGTAGATCACAGTATTTGTACCCAAAGGTCTTCAATGTGACTGTTGAGTACTGTTTAGGAAGTAAGTGGGATCTAATTAAGCTTCAAGTAGAAAGTAATGCACTTCAAATGTGTAGCACCGTAGTGCAAAGATGAAGCGTAACAATGTATTATGGTCAGCCCTATCGGTAGTTTTTCATGCATAGCATTAGGCTGCGTGCAATGTTGTGCATCGTTTAAGGCTGATTCCTTTGGTGGATGCTCTACAACTACGTATGAAGGTGCGAGGTCAAGCGAGTGAATGTTCGACATCGAGTAAAGAGATAGTCAATCATCTTGCTTAATAACATTTAGTTAGCAACTGCCATTGGTTATGACTTTCTATCAAGGAAATCTTTTTGTATGAAAATAGATAATAGTGTTTGAACGAATATCATGTTTTGACGGAACATCACAGTAGCGGCTTGTCGACGGTCTATTGTCAGACAAACAAATCCTGGGTGATGGTTTGCTAAGTGCAAAAATGACTTGCACCCTCAACTCGTGACGTGACAGTGATACTCTTCACATTTATCTGTTACAACTTATAGTAATATTTCTACGTATGTTTTTCATCTCTTTCACTCCATTGATTTGAAGAGCTTGGCCCCACCACTTAACACTTCATTTCAGGAGGTGACTTAAAATACCCAACCCTAATCTTCAGACCTGGAGACACTAAGAGGGCATTTTGTTTATATTGAAACAAGTATATTTCAAAGTGTGCATATCCAGATTCCAAATTGAAGACTATAAATCATAAACTAATAAATTATTTCATCTTTCAAACAAAAAATTTGAAAATTTTCGAAACTAACGTAAAAGTTGATGTGACAATAAAATTCTTGACTTCGCCCTTAATATTATATATATCTGTAAAATAAAGTGGAGAAAAAAGTGGTGAATTAGAGGTGACAACTTTTTCTCCGGTTAACATCCAAGTTACAAAGTGTACGACGTTGTCTAATGGGCAACCGTACATCTCTGGCCCATCAAACACGCCATTAATTAATTAATTAAAGCTTTTGTCCAGTTTTTCCCCAGTGACATTATTTGTCCCGTTCATGGTTTTTTCCGTCACGGTACATCATCTTATTGGTTATCCACCAAATCGGTCCTTCCTTTATCAAGTTTTCCGAATTCAAGCTCTTACTGTTAAGCACTTCCGAACATCCATCCAATGAGTTTGAGCTTATGTGCAAGGCCGCTAGTTAACAAAAGATTACTTTACCCATCTTTATACTCCATGTTCATGTTTGAATATGTGGCATTCTACTGTGGAGCGTGAACTTTAATTCAAGATTCGTGAAAAATTCTAGCAGAAAACAAATGTGCTTGAACTTTTTAACATGTTTTGAAACTTTATTATTGAGAATAAAGTTTTATATAAATAGTGGAATTTTAAAGCCGGTTAAAATTTTTTAACCTTTTCTTTTCAGTTCTATTTACACATCAAGACTTGATGCCCATTAATAAAACTTTCATGAATAAACAAACAGGAAACTAAAAAGCCTGAAACAAAGTTCCAAGTTATCTCACAAAATCGTATATATGGAACCTGGAACTTTTGTTTTACTTGAAAGCTACCTCATATTAAATACTCAGTGTCGGTGACTTAATACTATGTGTTCAAACATTACCTATAGTTTTTCAAAATCATCTCTCTCGTCCTTGGTTTTTAATATTATTTTCTTTTTGGTATTTCAATGTTCCAAAAATTTTTCCTTTAGATTTTTGAACAAGTAACTAATATTAGACATTTTCTGAGACAAAAAAGCTATTCAGATTCAGATTCAGATTCGACGAGCCGAATCTTCCTGCTAAAAAAAAGTTCAAAAATGGCAACATTTTCAAAAGACATATACTTGGGATTCTTTTTTTTTTTTTTTCTGGGTCAAAAGTTATCTGATATCTTATCAAAAGGCCGGCAAAAAATTTTTGTATGCTTGATTTTGTTAATTGAAGAAGGGCAGGGGTCCATCTGGTTCCTTGTTTGTCATGTTATTTATTATTAAACATTATTTTCACCACTTATAGCAACATTATGTCATTTTTGTGTCGATGCCACCTCTATCATGTCAATCAAATTGTCCTCCCTCAACTTCCATTATTGTCACACCAATATCATTATCATTTCAATTACATTGCCTCCTCTATCACCAATTGTTCAGAATGAGCCAAAAACAGTAAGCTTTAGTGGGATAACACTCAAAAGCGCCACCTTGGGAAGCAAGTGGAATCCAATCAAGTCTCAAGTGGAAAGTAATGCACTTTAAATGTGTAGAACGGTGGTGCAAAGACAAAGCGTAACAATGCATTATGGTCAGCAGCTCCTTCGGTAGATGCGATTCTATCGATAGTTTTTCATGTGTAGCATTAAGTTGCGTGCAATGTTGTGTGAAACTTTAACTCCAGGTAAAATTTTTTATCCTTTTGTTTGCAGTTCTATCTACACATCAAAGATGTGCAAACTTTCATTGACATGAACTAAAAGACCTACAACAAAGTTCTAACTTATCTCACAAAATGGTATATATGAAGCTTGGAACTTTTGTTCTACTTGAAAGCCACCTTATATTAAATACTCAGTATTGATTACTTAATTATGTGTTCAAGCATTACCTACACTTGGTTTTTACTATTATTTTCTTTTTGGTATTTCAATGTTCCAAAATTTTTTCCTTCGATTTTTGAACAACTAATATTATACATTTGCTAAGACAAAAAAACGATTCAGATTCACATTAAAAAAAAAATTAAAAATTGGCACCATTTTCAAAAGGCACCTACTTGGGATTCCATTTTTTCTGTGCCAAAAGTTGTCTGCTTTATTATAAAAAAGCCGGCCAAAAATTTTGGCATACTTGATTTTGTTAATTAAAAAACTGCGAGGGGTCCCTGTGGTTCTGTTGGCAGCCCATAAGTTGACGGTCCGAAACGTTCCGGACCAGCAAGCCGACGCCCACTCGGGTAAGGACAAGTCGAGCCTTCAAATGCCAAAAACGGGGAGACAAGAAGTACCGGAACCGGTAAGTTGGTGCGCTGAAAATTCCGCGGCGGAAATTATTTGCGGGGGGGAAGTCACGGGCGACCACCTCCGTGTTTGTACGTGAGACAAAAGAGGCGGACGAGGACGAAGGCCATCACCAAGTGGGGTATATGGTCGCTGTCCGGTCCGCCGAATTCGGGTGTCCACAGAGATCTGAATCATGCAGTTCCTTTTGGAAGTCACCGAGGACGACCGGGTCAGGACATTTCAGGACTATTCTGCTGCTTCTTTCTTCCCCTACCTTTCTCCGTCTCTTCCTCTTAACAAATCACTACTTACACATATCGCCGTTTCAATTTTATCGGACGTCTTTGAAGATTGGCTCCTAAATTTGGTGGCAAATTGATTCAATTCACACGTGTCAAATTCTTATTTTGATTATTTCAACATATTTTAAATTATTTTTAAGACAAATATAACAATTTTTTTTTTTTTACTCAAGACTCGCGATAGTTGAGACAAACATGGTTTTCTCCCTTATGAAACAAAGTTCACAAGGTTTGAAGGGACACCAGCCCGGGACAAGACGTCAACGTTACGCTTGCTTCCCTCGCGTCTTCGTCATTCAAACACGGTAAGAACAAAAAATTCAGAATGCTTTAGCTCAAGACAGACAGTGCGGTGATAAGAGATGAGATTGAACGAAGCGCCCGGAAGGTAACCAGCTGGTGGGCCCCACATGTTCTGGGGACTGTGTTTTAGAGTGTGGCCCATAGGCGGTGGGCCCCACCGTGTTAACCGGGCCCCACCTTCTACGGGGGCCACCGGGGTAGGCGCTATCTGAAAGATTTGGATAAAGTCCCCCCTCTTAATAGGCAACATTGCTGTGGGGACCACCTGGTCCCACACCCAACTCGGTTGGGCCCACCTGCGTCGATGCACCAGGCGGCCTCCCCCGACTCTTCCCTCGCGCAAAAGACCCTTTGTCTTTGAGAAATAATGTGTGTTTTTTCTCATTCGTTTAACCTGATTTTCTACTATCTTTTAAATTAAATCCATGTGAACGTGTTCTTATCAATCAGTGTATTATGTATGCAAGCAAAACTAAGTGTGGTTCAGTTATACCAGAAATTCTAGTTTTGTTCTTTCCTCTTTAGTTAGTTTGTTTATTTTCTTTTTCATCTAACTCTACATTTGTGGTCTTTAGATCCCTTACTGTATCTTAAAAGCAATAAGCCGATTCCAAACTTTCATTTGCTGCGCCGGCTGCTCTCTCATTAGAAAAAGACATGCATGGAAATCTTCTTTCCTTCAAATCTGCGACCAATTCATATCTACCAAGATTCATGCATCTTAAACTTAACGCCTGTCAATTTGAGAATCTAGTTAGCATTCGCTCGTCTTTAATTAAAATGAGGATCAATAAGGCTTTTCTTGTCAATATATGTCCTTTTTACAAGTTTTCCACCTCTTTTCATGTTTCTTCTTCAAAATTTTATCAAATATTGTTAGCTAAATCAAACTTGATACCAACTAAACGGGGCACATCCTGAGTTCATGCAAAGAACTCATCTTAATTTAAACGCAGAAGAAAGACATGGTAAAAAAACAAAAGAGAGGGGCCATCCGCACATGGGGAAAAGTCTCATCAGCTGGCTTTTACGTGGTGAAATTTAGAGAGAGAGATTTTTCTTTATATTTTGATGACAGTACGTGGAGAGTGAATAAATAATGGCTTCATGGTCATGTGCAACATCCGAACAGCGAACGATGCTATATATACCCTGCTAAGCTCGCCAACCTATGTCGTAGAGAAAGCCCATCCCTTCCCTTCCCCTGCTTCTTCTCTCTTCCATTGTTTTTGCATGGCAAACAGACTCTCCCTCGCCCTGAGGAACAGGATCCCTGCCCATTCCACTGCCCGCCTACTCTCCTCCTCCTCCTCCTCGCCGTTTCAGTTGGCGGCGGCCACCGCCCCTCCGTTAGTGCACACGGACGTTGTCGACCGGCGGTCGGATATCCTCGGGCTCGACGACCCCCAGGCCTTGTTCGCGTCCGTGCCTTCGTCCGAGCTCCTGCGATCCGCTTTTAACCTGTACCTCGCGTCATGCGGGCCGCTCGTTGATGTGGGGTCATGGTTGATGGCCTCGCCGTTGATGAGGATTCCGGTGGTCCGGCGGGCGGTGAAGGTGACTGTGTATGAGCATTTCTGTGCGGGGGAGGGAGTCGAGGAGGCAGGGAAGACGCTGAGGAGGATGTGGGACAGGGGACTGCGGGGGATCCTCGACTACGGGTTGGAGGACGCCGAGGGGAACGAGGATTGCGATCGGAACCTGGAGGAGTTCCTCCAGACGGTGGAGATGACGCCTTCTTTGCCGCCTTCCTCTGTCAGCTCTCTCTCTCCCCCTCATTTTTCTGATTATTTTTTTCATTTTTGTTTTCATGTTCCATGTGCTTTTGATTTGGCAACTGATCCGGACAATGTGGGATATGTTGGGATGTCTGATCGGACAGAAGGATTGATTCTCCGGTCATTTAGGACACGTTGGTATTTGAGAGTGAATCTTCTTCTTAGTGTTTAAAAAACAAGTTATTCCCTTTTTTCTTGGTGTCCCCTCCTCTTTGTCCATTTTATAGCTATTTTAATATTAGTTATCCTTCTTTTATGTTACTTTTCAGAAAGCGATTTTCTAGCTCATTCAATAGTCTCTCCTTTTTCGTTATAATTTCTTCAACGCATTCTCTTTTCCCTCTCCGTTTAGCTTCGCATTTTTATTTTTATTGAAAGCACGCAGCATTAGTTTGTTGTTGCGGTAAGCCTCCTGGACCTGTACGTGTTTCATGGGGATATTTCAGAAAGCTGCTTGAGAACAAAATGATCTTCAGGTCTTGTTCTTGATGAAGAAAATCTTTGTTTAGTTGCACTTTTTATTATCTTTTTTTTTTTCTTGGTAGAACCATGGAATCTTGATCCTAATCGCTCCAAAAAAAAAGGATGCTAAAGAAAATGAGAAAATAAATTTAGGTTTATGACTCTGGCGTTTTAAGAAAGAAGAAGGAAAGGCAGAAGAATTGCTGAAGATGGTTTATGTTTCACATATGGCAGGTTAGTTTTGCTTGTGTGAAAGTCACAGCCATTTGCCCGATACGTTTACTGGAGAGAGTAAGTGATCTATTGAGATGGCAGCACAGACACCCTTCGTTTCATCTTCCATGGAAGGTTGATTGCATGCCAATTTTGACGGACTCGAGTCCCTTGTATCATACCCGTTCGGCTCCACCACCTCTTTCAGACAAGGAGGAAGCTGATCTTCAATTAGCTCACAAGAGACTAGAGAAACTTGCTAGCAAATGCAGTGAATTGTATCTACCTCTTCTAGTTGATGCAGAGTACACTTCAGTACAGCCTGCGATCGATTACTTCACCTACTCTGCTTCCATTTCCTTTAACAAGAGAGATGTTCCAATAGTTTTTGGGACGATTCAGGCCTACTTGAAAGATGCAGAAGAGCGAGTTGTCAAAGTGGCAGAGGACGCAGAGAGGAGAGGCATTATGGTGGGTTTGAAATTGGTTAGAGGTGCTTACATTAGTAGAGAAACTAAGTTGGCATCGTCCCTGCAAGCTGATTCTCCTATTCATTCATGCATTCGGGACACACATGAATGTTATGATTCATGTGCAGCATTCATGCTCGAGAAGGTTGCAAAAGGTTCTGGATCTGTGGTACTTGCAACCCACAACATTAACTCTGGTAGGTATCTCGAACTCCCTGTTTTTCTTTTGGTTTTCTTAATTGTTGATTCCGGGAAAGTTTTTCTGAATTCGAACTCTTCCTGATGTATGACTGGTGCACAACTGTGTATTTATATGTGTCAATTGCAGAGAATATGAAGTTCTATTCTCATCACACTTTTGGGAAGTAATATATTTTAGATCTTCTATGATCTTTTTTCCTTGTTTATAATTCAATCATTCTTCAACTTATTTTGCAAATCCGATCTCTGGGAAGCTAGTGCCTTAGCTCTGTAATTATGTAAGAAACTGGTTCTCACTCAGTATCTCTCTCCCATGACTGGACAAAACATTTCTCGTAGGAGCTCGACATACGCCATCATAGTGAGCATTGCCAGGAGAAAATGCTTTTTTAAATAAAAGCACTTGCACAGCATGGTTAGTAGCATTATGTGCACATTTTGTTTCACAAAAGATAGCTTCTGGTTTCTGTGGTTTCCACTAAACAAAATGACTGCACAAGTTTTTCGTTGAACTTTGTGCTGTTCCTTATCTACGAGAATTTGACAAACAAAGTGAAGGAAGTTCCCTCATTCTTTCCACCTTTAGATTATACTTGAGTTTTGCATGTAAGCTCCAGACACAACAAAAGTTATTTGGAAGCTTAAAGCTGACGATCTACGGCAATTATCACAGGCAAGGCAGCAGCCTCCAAGGCAGAGGAATTGGGAATAAGCAAAAGAAATGAGAACCTTCACTTTGCTCAACTCAAAGGCATGGCAGACACCCTCTCGCTTGGATTAAAAAGTGCAGGCTTCCAAGTGAGCAAGTACCTGCCCTTTGGCCCCTTGGAGAAGGTCATCCCTTACCTTCTTAGGAGAGCAGAGGAAAACAAGGGCCTCCTCTTGGCCTCATCTGCAGACAGGCTGCTCATAAGGTTTGAATCTTGATGCCCTTTATGACCGTTCAAATTGGTGATTCTTTTTTTAGATTCAAGAATTCTCTCTTGGGAGCTTTCCATTTTTTAGCATAGTTGAATTAGTCTTGTGGTATATAGGAATTGCAACAGAAATCAGAGAGGCTCAATGTGGAGCTCCACTTGCCGATGGTTGCTTGGAGAGCCATCTAGCCGCTAAAAACCCTTTAGATAAGGACAAACAATTAGCTTGCAAGCAAACGAAATCGTCCTCTAGATTTGGAGTATCTGTCCTCCTGGGACATGTATCCAGTAAAATAAATCTGTGGGTCCTCTGCTGACTGTGTCTTGCTGACATACTTCAACTTCACGCATGAGTCTTATATGACTCGGGAGCACATCACTATCATATGTTTAGCGTCTCTTTAAAAGATAAGATATTAAATGCGTCTGTTTGATTCATGAGTCATATATGACTCAGCACTGCAATATCACATGTCCTGGTGAGTGATCTAGAGAGAAGTAGCATGTGAAGCTTAAAGAGTGGTTTGGTAGCAGCTCTCATACGTCCAAGAAACTCGGTGGTTTCTGTCTTCCTCTTGTTTAAAACAGTAAAGAAATAGGTAGAACGAAATCCCAAGAAACTGGGTAGCATCTTTCTTCCTCTAGAAGACGCAATTAGTTTTAAATATTGCTACTTTATGAGTGGCATGATCTAATTCCGTGTCTTTGCTAAGCAAGTCTAAATCGACTACCAAGTTTCTTGCTTATTGACATGGGTTGCTGCTGCTTGTCCCTGCACAAACTTTCCAGTAAAATCGTGGGTCGAAGAGATGCTTAAAAAAAAAAAAACTTTACTCTGGTCGTCGGCCTTTTGTCCTCAAATACAAAAAGGTCCTTACCTTTTTGACGTTCTTGATGATGGCTATTAAACAACGGCGGAATAAAGGTGTGGGCATGTGTGGTCAGCTGCCCACACAAAACCCAAGCATGTTTCACATTTAGTTGGGTTCAGCTATATGGGGCGCCACCATGGACATGGGGCCAAAATTCTTGAATTCCCCCTTTCTTCACGTCTGAAGCCCAAGCAATGTTTTTATTGCCCCTCAGCCAAGGACTTCTGAGTCTGCCATTAAGTTTCTTCCAAGAGTGAACCAAGCTTTAATTGGTTCCCCCTGCATCAATGTAGAAAGAAGCTGGTTTTTTTCTATTTCTCAAACCAAACGTCGTATTTACATGCTTTATTATTGGGTGGTTACAGAGACGAGCTGCTGAGAAGGTTGAAGTATTTAATGATCGGTGGCTGAAGGAGGAATGGACGGCTGCACAGGTCTAGGCCTACTAAGATAGTAGGGTTGGGCTAGATGTAATCTGTAGAATTTTCTTCCGTTGTGTGTGTATTACATATAACGACACAGCTGTCGTTAACTAATGAAATAAAGCAGATTTTAACTAGATGGGAGTCAAAAACAATGTGTTTTTGCTTGTCTCAAGTTCACTGCGGCCCTGAGATTTGTTCTGAATGTTTGTTTTCTCTTTCTTGCTTTGGGAAGTGCAGGGCCCTTGTTGTGTGTTATCTGTTGTCATGGCAGAGCTAGAAGTGTTTGTGGCCTTATGGATGACCTCGTAGGCATCTGCTACACCAACGGACAGTCACACAAACCTCCGCAGAAACTCAGTGCTTTTCTTCTTTTAACCCAAGAAAAGGTTTCCGGGGTAGTTACTGAGGTGGAATTGTTGATTCAGCCGTACAGTCTCCCTGTAGGTGAAGACAATTTGAGAAACGGGTAGGTTGATTTGTCCAAATGTATTACAAACTTTTACTATCGATGTTCCATTAATTTTCCTGTCAGAACTGTTAGAAAATTTCGCCTGGACGCTTCTCTAACATCACTAGATCACTTTTCCCACCCCACTTTTCCCACCATTGCCATCTCTATCGTCACCTCTGCTTCCATTTACCTTTTCATCATTGACGCGACTTTCATTACAGTAACACTGCCGCTACCATCACTTCAGTTTCACCATCTCCTCTATCATTCGTAACTTCTTTTGACAATCTTATTTTTTTATGTTAATTTGTTTTGATAATCTGTTCATTTGAAAGTTTTGCTAAAACTTAGAGATCAAAATTTTCACTTTGGTTTAGCCGGAACTTTCCCACGCCAAATTAGGTGTTAATCTGGTTATTGAACTCTTGGCGGCCTCCAACTTAAGGTGGGCATGCAGGAATTTACAGTACTACTCAGTGAATAGTTGCCAAGGAGTATCACGTAAAACATTTATTTAAGTATCAAATCTGAGGAAACGAACAAAAAATGAAGTTTGATGTTATGCAGGGGTCTGGAAGTCTCTGCAAGTAAGAACGAAAAATGACACCATTCTTTAGGATGGTTGGGCCGTTCTCTGTTTTCGTTTTCTGCCAACCAAATAGCAGCCTGGTTTCTTTTTATTTCTTTTCTTTTTCCCGGTAGCAGGTTGAAGGCACACCTGGTTCTGTAAAAGCCAGATAATGCTTCTATCATTTGATCAGAGACTAAACGCCCAAGTTATAAGACGTTAAACGGACGGTGTGAAATGTTCCGAATCTGCAGTAAGTGAAGACAAAACACACTTACAGAGGAGCCTTTAAATTCAATGACAGAATGAGGAAAAGAAAAAAGAGGTTCTGAATCGGTAGAAGCGGACTAAAACAAAACAAGAGGAGAAGAGCTTCATGCAACTGCTGCCATCATACAATTTTGGATGCTGAATTGTTTATGCAAAGTCACGGGCTGCCACCACCGCCGTCCCATGGTGAAAGAGAAAGAAGGGGATGACGAGGAGGAAGGTTGAAGACACGAATATGTGAAGTCAGGTTATCCTAGTGGCCTTCCACAAATGGAGGTGCGTCGACAAATGGGAATCTTTTCAGTTCCTTATGAAGCTTCTTGAAGCAAAACCTATGGCATAGCCGCTGCTTTCCTTGCTCACCATCCTCACAGAGAGACCAAATGTTTTCTGTAAGCAAAAACACGTTTTCTCAACTTCAGACTCTGCAAATGCATCTTTTCAACCTCATGTACCTAAACAGAACTTTGGTATTTCTTTATGTAAATTATCTTTTCCTTAGGCAAGCTGGGTCAAGCAGACCTTTACCAGCTTATGCACCTGTAGCAACAGAACGCTTACCTTGTTCTTCTCGGCAGGTGGATAGAGCTCCTTTTGGTATTTTTTTCTTATTTTTTTGTTTTAATTGCTAGATTAACCTGAATACTTCTACGGTTTTGAGTTGTGAAATGTACATAAAATTTGTGGTCTCCCTTGCTAGTGAACTTTCTTTTTTGTGAATGAATTTTTGCAGGGGAGTAGTCTGGGTTATGGCTACTGGTTTTTCTTTGGTCTGATGTTCTGCATCCGCTGTAATTCTTTTTTGTACATATGTTACTAAACAAAGGTCGGGAACCTACCTCCCAGCAGTCCTCCACCGAAATGAATTTTTGCAGCAGAAAGGTAAAGCCTGTTTAATTCAATGAAGCTTCGCATGGACGTGTGTGCGCTGGTGGTGTTTGGGAGAAGGCAATATATCAGAGGATTTCCAGGAAAGATCGAGGGACCCCGATATACTGGCATCTTTTTATTGGGAAAAAGGATTCCAAAAGAAGCGGATGATTAATCAGTCTTCCAAAACGTTATTTTCAAAAAATGGTGAGGCAAGGATCCTTCTGAACAAATTTTGGAACTCGGCTTTTAAATTGGACATTAATGCAACTTTAGTGATGAATATGAGAAGAAAACAAAACTTTTTCCTGGACTTCTGAGCATGCCATAGTCTTTGATTTCTCTATAGTTTTGAGGGAGTTTATGTATAGACATTTGGTTGATGAAAACGAAGTATGAAAAAACAAGAATTGCGCTTAAATATAAGAGATAAAGCCGGTTCTTCTCATCTAGGGGCTGCACCGTGAGTTAAGTGACTGGAGCTCAACTCCTTTCTTAAATGAAGCGACTTTGAAATGAAAATTATTGAAGTCGTCCAGTTCCAGCGACCTAGACTTGACTCATTTAAGCTCAATTAAGTTGGTCGAAAGAGCATATATCGAGTATGATTTGTAATTTTGTAACACTATCACAAAGGTGCTTTTGATTTAATGATTTTGCGTGGTTAGCTACAAGCCTTTTTGTTTCTTTGAATTTCAAGTCTCAATGTGCTCTTTGTATATGTCAAACAAAGTTTCAGCTACTAGTTTCTTGTTCAACCCCAGCTCAGTCTGTACTCAAATTCTTGGTTCTATAACTTGAGCCATATGTTTGATTAAGCCAAGGCCTCCTAGGACTCGAGCGAAGTTTAAATTCTGCTTGGATGCAAAAGCTTGCGTTTGGCCAAAAAAACACCTAAAAGTTAAAGAAACAGTAAACGAAAAAGGCAATATAACAAAATTTTCAGTCTACGTGAAGCCTGCATGAGAAATACGTCCTTGTATTGGCACATATATTACCAAAGTAATATTATTAATATAACCATCTTCTATGTATTTTCCTTTTTGTGGCAATACAACACGATGCAGACCGATGCGTGTCAGTGATGCACATCGGTTCTTAAGAATTTCGAGACGATTCAGAAGTAATGTGCAGCAGCACTGATCTGTTGCTCCGCTGCGTAGTGCTTAATTAGTATTTCTTGATGGATCTTTTGAAGCACATGCTACCGAGATGCAGTTGTACATCACGAGTGGACTGTGAAACCCTCGTCTCTTTTAATATCAGCTGGTGCTTGCTTGGTTGATCAACTCAAACTCTTGGATGAACAGACTCAACCTGATCAGAATTTAACTAAAATCTTCATTCCTTATTGATGCATCGATGACGGGGAGAAGATAAAATCCTCTTCCTCTTTCTCCTTGCTGCTCCTAGTGTCTGAAGCGACTTTGGGTGGAGAACGATACACCCGTCAACTAGTTTGCACATCTATGATGGGAGATCCAATGGCTTTTCATCCGAGATTTAATGGATGCATTCCATCCATCCTTACCAATGGCAGCCTGAAAATGTAAATTTTGGTTACAATATTTGAGGCTTTACTTTTCTTTTCTTTTCTTGGGTGTGCTCTATAGAACTTTTAAGGCACTCAGCAAGTGTTGATATAAATGACGTTAAGGGGCTTTATATATATATATATATATATATATATATATATATATATATATATATATATATATATGTATGTATGTATGTATACATTACAAGAATGAGCAGTATGGACATCATCTCCGCACAGCAGAGTTTTTTCTTCTTTGGGATCAAGATTAAATTGTCTCCCTTTTTCTTCTACCATTTTTTTGGGGTCAAATTTTCACATGTTTGGATTATGCAATTGTGATGGAACAACATTTTTCAAGAGACTCGGAATTCATGAATTGGTGTATGATGGTAGTTTGAGAGCGATGCATAAAATCTAGATGTTGGTCTTTTTGAAGAATTCTAAGCAGTACATGTAAAATTTTTATTTTATCTAAATTATTGCACGCTTCTTTTTAATTTAAGTTTTATCTTATAATTTTTATTGATCACAAGCAAACAATGGACTTTCATTCAATTTCAAACACGGTGACCGTAGACAAATGGCATGCAACAAAAGTTTTCACGTGTTAGACCATGTGTTATGGCCCAAAGGAACAAAGACGTTTAGAAGGTTATTTAAGAATAGAGAGAGAAGTACTTTGTGAGTGTCTAGTGCAAATTTATAGAATACTAGAACTATTATTTCATGAACCTACTTCAGTTTTTTAGTAGATTCATGAAATACTCATTTATTTTTTAGTAGATTGATGAGATACTAACAAAGTGTCTCAACGATTTGTTAAAAGTTGTTTGCCCCCATAACATATTATTATCCTCCAATAATTATGCTTAAAATTTTAAGTAGACTTATGAAACACTATGTACCGGATAAATATGCTCTAATTTTTTAAACAATTTCGCTGATAAGCTCAGCCTCTTAAGAAGCTATGATGAAGCGTTGGCCAGTTATTTTGTATCGGGGCGGATTCGGGTCACTGTCCAACACATCAGGCCCATAGCTGATTCTCTCTCCCTCTTTCTGTCTAAAATCCCTCCCTAAAACCCTTGGATGCAGGCAACACTGGCAACGCAAGGCGCCGCTTCGATCAGAGAAAAGAGGGAGTCTGAGAGAGAGGGAGAGAGATGGGTAGCGACAGCGACACAGAGAAAACGTTGAAGGAGAAGAAAAAGAGGTTGGCCGTGTCCCCCATCGCCGACCCTCTCGCCGGCAAGAAGCTCTGCAAAAGGCTCCTCAAGCTCGTTAGGAGAGGTTCTCTCTCTCTCTCGCTGTGTCCCTGTTTGTGTTTGTGTTTGTGTGTGTGAGTGTGCACGCTCGGTATTACTACGCCTTTCCGACAACCAAATAACGACGTTGGGTCTTCTATTCTCTGCAGCTTCCGAGTCGAAATGCTTGAAGAGAGGCGTGAAGGAAGTGGTGAAAAGCATCAGACGTGGCAATAAAGGGTCCTTTCTCCTTCCTCTTTCTTATGCCATCCCGCTGAAAACCAATTTACTTTATCAAATTTTTGTTCATATGCTTAGATTTTCTTACAGAATATGAAGGTTCTTCTTATTACACCATTGCTAAGTAATGCCCACCTTTATTTTCCGTTTCTCTGTCTCAGTATAATTGAGAGAAGCAACAATTCCTTTCCTTTATATAGTATTTTGTGCGGTCTCGTTGGTTGGTTTTCAAGTGTTTTCTTTTCAGTTGTTTTTAAGACAAGAAAAAGGGTTTCTGAGATTTATGTGGATCAAAGTTTCTGATATTTCTCGGTGTGTGATTTTCAAGACTTTGCTTTTCAAAGTTTTTCTTTAGGAAAAAAGATAACAACTTGGTTTTGGTCTTAATGTGGACCAAAGTTTATGATTGTCTGGGTTCGTGCAGGTTATGTGTCATTGCAGGGAATATTTCACCCATTGATGTCATTACACACGTACCAGTTTTATGCGAAGAAGCTGATATACCATATGTATATGTGCCATCGAAAGAGGTGAGACGTTTGCTTTTTTCTTACTCATAGTCAATGTTTCTTTAATTTGATATGGTCGTTTCCTATCATCGAGTTTATCGATTCTGTTCTCTGAAAGTATTTGAAGCTAGTTCAATTTTTACTGGCTCGGCCTAAGGGATAAGCCCTGCAAAGTTTTTTACATGCTTGACATAGTCATTCCATTGTTTTCAAGTGTAGGACTTGAGTTATCACTGCCTTGAATCTTGGACTTAGAGATGATTTTCTTGATGCATATTAGCTCCACTAGAATGTTCGTGGGCAGATGTGCTTGAGCAATCTTGGCACTTATGGATACAGTTTGTAACTTGGTTTACTTCTTAATCATTTAGGATCTTGCCAATGCTGGAGCAACACGAAGACCCACGTGCTGTGTTCTGGTATCGACCAAACCATCTAAAGGGGAGCTGAGCCAGGAAGAGCAAGAAAAACTGCAGAGCGATTATATGCAGGTTGTGACTGAGGTCAAGGAACTGAGATTCTCTCATCTTTGAGTTACACTGGACCAATATAGGTTCGCAGATTGCCTCACTTGTTATCATGTGGAAGGAAGTGAAATGAAATATGACATTGTTATATTTGTTACCACTGTTTTGATTGTGCAAACAGTTCTTTTTCTCTCAGTAATAGAGCCCCTAGTTGATTTGCTCTTGTTATGTGTGTGTGTGTGTGTGTGTGTTTTGATACCTTGAGAATCGTCTGCAAGCTGATTACTACCGGAGTCTTACCTTCATCTGTGAGGTTATCTCGGATCCTCGGTAAAGGACTTAGGGACTCTATGAGCGCCCCTTTTGAGTCTCAATTTTTTTCCGTTTTACCAAATTTGTTCGTACATTCTAATATATATCCTTCATTTTATAAGGGTCGACCTGTAAATCATAGATCGTCAATGTAAAACACCAGAACCTGTCATTGATAACTTTTGCTATAAGATCCTGTATACATGTGAGCCCGGGGATTCCTTGATTCCTTCTTTACTAAATCAACCAAGTGGTTGACATGTATAGGGACGAAGTTGAAGAAAGCAGGTTTTATTGATCTTCGTACTGTTATGGATAGTTTTGAAACTTAAATTTATATACACACACACACACTCACCAATTGCTTTATATTTATAAATTTGGACTTCACTTTTGCAAATCTATTGAAAATACAAGGCCTAGACTAGAGCCCATAAAATAGAAGTCAGGATTGCTAAAAATTTAGGACTGTTATTATCGGGATCTATTATCCTTTTATCTATGACAACCAGAGGTGTATAAACTGGATGGTATCCAGAATCGTAGGAAGCATTCCTTTCTGTGTCCCACTACAGAGATAAACTAATTCAATTTGATGCTATGAATGGGACTACGGTATTCATTTTTGTTTCCAACTCTGCCTGCTTCAGGAGAAAGCTCAAGTTGAAGAATATGTGACACGGTAATGAGAAGCACCTTTCAGAAAAATACACCACCAAGCAAAAGTTCCCTTCTATTAGGATGTAATTGCCAGAATATACATTCCATCTCATAGACTATATTTTTTTTCATCACTGTCATCATCCTGTACATACCTTCCTTGCTATCAGATTAAATGAATAATTTTCCAAAAAAGAAAAAAGTAACAGGAAGACAAAATTGAGATCTGCTTAAAGGAAAAGGAATCTTTATCAATTTTCATCCCCTGTAGAGAATTGACGAAGCTATCTTTCGTATTTGCATTTTTAAGACAAATCCATCCCTTGTTTGCTTTAATCTGTTTAACTTTTTTTTTATAAAAAAAAAAAAGAACACATTGTAGTCATACATTCTGCTGACTTGGTAATCATACATTTTCAGCTTATTACAGCTGTGTAGCCAGCAGAATGGTTTGAAAATATGTGTCATTTTATTTAACTCAGTCTTTTGTTTATTCCTTTTAATAGTTTCAGTGTAATTTCCCTCAAAACTAATTCGAAATGCTCAAAAAGATAGGGATGGAATTTTCAATAGCTATAAAGTACGGTTAGATATTGTTCCATAAGGAATGAATATATGGAGGAAGCCCAAAAGAGAAGGGCAGCTGCTAAAGGTTCACTCTCTGACGGCTTCTGAAGAGCATTGCGCTGATGCCGCCAACGATCAATAAAATGATCAACGGTCTCCCAAAACGGCCAGAAGTTCTTCTGTGGCTCCTGTCAACTTGTTTCTTATGGGCTTTAGGTCTCGTATTTTCATGGAGGAAGCTACTGAGATTATCTAACTGATGCATGATTTGACGCTGGCCTCTCCCAACCACAGTGATCTGGTGTTAACAGAAAAGCACTTTAAGATCACAGTGAGATTGTGAGAAGATGAGAAAAAATGGAAAAGAAAACCACACCTCTTCCATGAGAGAAGATTCCTTCAGAATTTGGGAAGTGGATGATAAGTTATGTAATCCACAATTTCCAGAGGCAGACAAGTAAGGAGAACCACTGCAGGCTTCTACTTGTAAACCAAGGTTCTGTTGGCAGGCAGAAACATTTTTGGTGGTTAATTTGGCGTTTAGTTCCTCTATTTTCGATGTCAAATCATCCATTCTCTCATTGAGGGTTGACATCTGTTCTGAAAGCTGAGAAGTGATTTCCTGCAAAAAAGAGAAATTTTAGATGTGGATTACTACACATTCAAAAAGGTTACATGAATGTCCAATTACTAGAAAAACACTGTCAATGCCAGTGTCATGCGTGTTTTCTCAATTTACTTATGGGCTTGCCCGATATGTCTCTCTAGAAGCAGAACCTGATCTTAGCAAGAAATCCTACTAAAAAACCATGATGACCTTCTATTTGCTTTAACATGCAACAACTTTCCCAAGATGGACATGCACCTCCATGCAAAAACTCTACTATTCCAAGAACACAAAAAATAATGTGGCTGAGCCGCTGAGGAGAACAAACCTGATAAAACCAGACTGATGACCTATTTGGATAAACTAACCTGGTTTCCGAATACAGGTGCAGATGAGTCGGTGCCACGACCATCAAATCGTTTAGTGCTAACCGCAAGTTTCGTTAAGTTTGCCAGGTTTTTGTCTCTACGTGTGGAAAATGAGTGGGACATTATGCTGATAAAAGAAACATTAGTCAGCAAGAAAAATGCCAAACATTCTTCACATAAATAGCAAGAAAAAATTCAAGCTAGATCTGCCTCATTAAAACCATATGTTATGATCATGCAATGCTGAAATGAAAAAGATGTCCCTCAAAGGACGAAAAGAGAATTATAAAGCATGTCCATGTCAGAGGAACTGATCCATAAAATTGCAATTGAGTACCTTTTGAGATTTTTCCTCGTGGCCACCATATCAGCAGAAACCCTTAACAGTGCTTTTGGGCTTGAGAGTACACCCTCGTTAATGCTGAACTTTGTTTTTAAATCATCTGGTAAGGCCTGGGAGCAAAGTTGATTATTAAATAGATTTTGTAACTATATGATTCTTGAAAATTGCTTCATTCATAGTCACAGTTCAACTTTTTGTACCATAACTTCATCCACAAGCTTTTCCAGTTGAATCTGCTCAATATACGTACGTGGAACATAAGAGCCTTCTAAGTCCAGTTGCTTTGCAACATCTCTTACAATTAGACGTTCTCTTCCTTGCACCTTTCAAGTTTCCATTCAGAGCCAGATTAAATGCATAATAACATTAAGAAACAAACTCAAGCTAATAGTTTCAAACAAGTTTGGAACCAACGATAATAATCTGAAAGTGCACCTTGAGACCATTACTTCTCTATAATAGATTTCAGTTTAGATTCCTTTGGATTTAACGCAGCTTCACATGACTATAACTTTGATATTAAGATGCAGGCTTCACAACTTGTTTTAGATAGTCTGAGACTGCCTTAAAACTTTCATCTTAAAAACCATTTGGTGTCAAAGATTTGAAGATGCTAATAGCACAAGTTCCAGGCTTCTGTGTTCAGGAGTTGTGCACATGTATATTTATCAATGTCAACAATCATGTTTTCCATTACCAAACAGCAGATCTCTACTTCACTCCACTTGCTGTATGTTAATTAAGCACAGAAGGTGTGCCATCTCCTTGGTATATGCATAGATGTAGTATAAGTTTGTGCATCAATGTGCAGGAGGATTAACACAACAAGAAAAACATAACAACAAGGATAACAGTGAAAACAAAGAAGCTGAGGAATGAGACATACTTGAATGTACTGGCGGTTAAGTTGTTCAAGCCAATCAATTTTTACAATGACCCGATCATCAGAAAAAACATGGCTGTTTCTTTTCAGAATAGCAGCAATAGTGTACCCCAAAGCCATCAGTCCACCAAGAAGGCGTACACTTCCTTCAAAAGTGATTCTGGGAGAGATGACGAATGGACTATCAGTCACCCACTCCTGAAATTAAGAGTAAAAAGGTAGACAGCAGGAAAAAAGAAAACATTCAGTGACAACAGTTGACCTACTACATTCTTCAAAGGAAAAAAAGCAGTTTAAGCAGATGACCAAAGAACAAGAATTTCTTCTTAAATGTAAGGTGAAGACTTTATCTTGCAACCATTCTAGGTTACCATTTGATTTTCCTCTTGAATACTCTTTCTTCTCACATGCTATATTATGAAGCATCCTAGAATACATCTTATCAGATGGCAATTCATCAAGTTCAGAGGATACTATGCTATTTAACAAAACACTTTGTTTGGATAGAGAAAAGCTGATCAACTGATTAAATGTGATCATCAAAATTAATTTAGCATCAACATGGATATTTGGTTCTTTTGAACGAGGTGACCTAAAATTATACATATAGCCGGATGGCTATTTGGTTCAAGAGCAGAATAATTGTGATAAGACAAGGTGTAGTCTTTCCCAACAAAGTGTGAAGACTAAGTGGATTTTGAACAATATATACTTGCCATTAAGAAATACTGTATAAAAGTTTAACTGATGGTCTTTGGTATTGAAAACTAATAGCATCAAAGTTACACATGCAAATGTAGGAAATGTGAACTTGGATTGCAGAAGATACCGAGATAATAAGGACAAACAACTGCTAATCAGACAAATAAGAGAATCACCACTAATTTCTCAGAAACTCAGACCAACCTTGAAATATCCCTTCCAATAAAAGGAAGCATGCTTCATAATATTATATATACCAAAGCAAACTCATGCACCACTAGTAGTTTCATTCTTTCGCGTGCAAACATTGGCAGAATAAAAAGAAAATTATGTGTGGTTATAGATGCAGACATGCTCTGGCATGGGGTTCCAACATGTTGTTTCTAGAGCTGTGCAATACATATTACAACTCAAGGAACTCATAAAAGTGAGTCCTGGAACACCACAAGAACAGACCTCAAACATCAGACTGTATTTTCCATCCCTATTTCGCATCCTCAGGTATGATTGGCAAGCTTCTGGGTCTTCACCTGGAGGAAGAAGATAAATATCATATGTCTCTTCCATGGTTTCCTTATGTTCATGCTGCATGACCGCCTTTACTTGTTCCACTGTCAAAGTCTTACGTGACTACAATGACAAAAAGCAGTATCATTAATACGTACACACTAAAAAATGACACATAAAAGTAAAAAACTTTAGATTATCAGAAGCCAAGGCAAGCAAATAGAGTTGAAAATTGAAGAGAAAAATAATTCACCTTCAGTATATAAGTAGGATTTTGGAATCCTGTGAAAGGATTGAACTTATTGATTATTTTTATATGAGCAGCTTGAAGATCGGGCTCGATAAAAGCTTTGTACATTGGATAGACCTATTAGAACACATAACAGGAAACCATCACAACCTGAAAATGCAGGACTGGTTGCTTAATGGATTAACTACACACACACACACACCAGATGCCAAACTAAACTCTGTCATTAAAAATGTCTGTACAACAATGATAAACATAGGAAGGTGAAGAAAACCGTTTCAGAAATCTGATGGATTATTTCTTCTGGCTCTTGGCCAGCTCGTTGTATGTCCCGCAGAACCCTCTTCACCAGATCAAAGTGCACACCACCTGTAATTGACACTTGAAGATCAAGGAGAGGACGCATCTTTTCACTTAAAGCATAGATGCCTTCTATAATCACCACACGAGATGTTGGAACTTCAATGGTCCTAATAGCATTAAGAAAACCAATTATAAAGGCAATGACTTTGTAAAGCAGCAAAATTTATCATTGATCAAATAAAAATAAAGTAGCAAGGAAGTGTTTTCACCTGTACCCTGTTCGACAACTCAATTTGAAATCATAAACTGGTACTTGAACAGACTTGCCTTGCTTGAGACCATTGATGTTATCAAGCAAAGTATCATAATCTATCAATCGTGGATCTGTTCAAATTTTGCACGTGCAACAATTAGACAAGCCAGAAAGGGAAATGCATGAAAACTTCGGTTAGCATACAAAAAGAGAAGAAATCTAATAGATTGGAAAATTGGTTAATTAAATAAAAGCAGGAAGGAAATATATGGAAGCACAGGCATCTAAAAATTCCACAAAAAACTGGAATACTGAGATGAGTTCCTAGGCATAAATTTGTCTTGGTAACTTTCAAGAGCATGATCAAGTCATCAAACCCAGTAAAGGAGCAATGACAGCCACTACATTTAGATAATAACTCTTACCAAAAACATGGCTTGAATTTAATGGCATTAAGAAAGTCAGCAACCTTCTTAGTGTATACTTCCACAGTGACTGCACAAGAAGAAGTGGGTAAGGTGCAGGTCGGGCAGGCCCGGCCCGGGTCGGCCTGTTGGGCCCCAAAAACCGGGCCTGGGCCCGACCCAGCCTGGTCCGTTTGATAATAAAAAAATATTTTTAAATTATAAAATAAATTTGTATAAATAAAATATTTTTTAATAATAAAATACATATTATTAAATTAAAAAATATTTTTAAAATTATTATCAAGCTGGATCGGGCCCTGGCCGGGTACCCATCGGGTACCCGAGCCGTGACCCAGGCCTAGAAGTGGGTCTGATAGGGATAATGCCCTTCCTATGGATTACAAGAAACCCTCTAAGGACCATCATCATGCCAATGCTGCCATGGATGAACTATCGGTATCATGCTTTAAAGCATAAGGGCTCTGTATGGACCGAATCTTTTATGTAAAACAAGCAAGATCTCATGTGATCTGGCTAGCAAATGATGGAAAAAAAAAGAAACAGCAAGCTGATTGCATAAGAAGAATTTAAAGACGAATACCACATCTGGAGCACGGCCAATCTCGATTAACATGACTGTATACCTAAAAGATGTGGATAATGAGATAAGCTCCCAAGTACATCGAGAGATCAAAGCATTTACATGACAAAGTTCATGGAGCATGTGAATTAAGTAACTCTATATAGACTAATAATGAGTCATCTGATCAACTTGATTGATGGTTTAAAAGGAACCTTGTGTAAATTACTTTCTCAGAAAAAAAGATGACAACTACTCTTCAACATTGAAAAAGTACCTTGACATGTGGTTTTTGTGAAATTCTAAATGAAATTAATAAGATGGCCAACAACAGTGCATATGAGCCTGTGTATATACACACATGCACATGCACACACCCATGGGCCATGGACACACACACATACACACACAGTAGCAGGATGTAATGGAGAAAAAAATATCAGAAAATACATGTCACTAAACTCTTTCAGAATGTAGGTAGGGCTACTTTATCATTAACCTAGTTGCGGTTGACTTCAGTTGCATGCAGTTGAATATAATGACCTTAAGACCCCAAAGTTAACGATTCTTTGAAACCCAAACTACATTTTATAGGATAAGGTATATCTCCATTTTGAACCGAATAGCAAAATGGAATTTGTGATATACATATTTGATTTTTTAGATAGGAAATGACAAGATATTATATACTTTATAGGATACATTTTGAGGTTGTTTCAGCCTTCATTCAGTTTAAGCAACCAATAGAGGCACCAATTAGCTTATTGTTAAATTAATCCAAATAAGAACATTGTCTAATCAATGCAGTTGTTATATTAAACATATCCAACAGATTCAAGAAACTCAAGAGTCAAGGCCATCTCTTTCATTTCCTCTTCTTAAACAATTCAGTCACGAACTAGATATGATTTGAGTTAAGAATAGGTTAACTAAGCATCTGTTAGTTTACTTTTGGTATTCGTGGTAAGGTTATGAAAAAATTGAAAAACAACATAATTAAAAGACAGGATCCTGAATAGACTCTTAATAGATTTAATGCTTTGTCTACATGTTCAGAACAAACAAGATAAAAAAATTAAGAAATTTATCTTAAAGCTGGAGATTACCATCAAAGTTTCCATCAATGATACGACTGGCATCATTATAATTGTCCATTGATATAACCACAATGCTGGGCATAAAATTAAGAACTTTCTCAGTGAAAACAGTTTTCCCAGATCCAGATGGTCCAGCAACTCCTACTAGCACAAGACCGTCGTTCTTCTGAGCCAATAACTGGCATGCACGGATCACAATGAAGAATCCTTTCTCAAATGAGAGTTGACCTGCTATTGGAACTATCTCATAACGATCATTATCTGTCTTCTTTACCAACTGCACTTGATCTCTTAACAAACCCGACCTTCGCTGAGGTGAGTTGGCACTGATGTTGTCTTCTCCCATTTTTAAGTGTGATGGTTTTCCCTCTGCAAAAAAAATAAAAGGCTTGAAATTAGGAAAAATGCTGAATGGAGAAGAGAAACATCAAAGTTGATTAAGCCATCTACAACAAATGAGAGAATAAAACATGAAGAGAAGGACATCTGAAGCAACATATTATAAAAAAACATCAATCAAGCAGATCTTAGTTTAAGAGATCAAAGAAGTCCAAGAAAGGAAAAATAATGTCTCTTTTGCGCTCTAAGACAACAGTAAGTATTGTGACTTTTCCTTTTCTGGAAATGCTCTTGGTCTATACGTTTCTCTTTCTTTCTTTACTGCAATCCAGCAAACTGTCACACAAGAGAGAAAGAGAGAGAGTGGGAGAGAGATTCGGAGAGTGAGTTCCTTCACTGTCTTTAGGAACCAACACATTATTATTTTAAGTCTATTAAAGGATAGAGTGTAAATAAGAATGAGAACGATGTGCAGAATTAAACAACTTTGACCCTTCCTTATAGGAAAAAGTCCCTACTAAACTCATGTCAACATTTTATCATACAAAATTTTATCATATGACAGCCGTAATCCCCTTCAAAGTGTATGAAATACCGGAACAGGAAATGGCGGTAATCCAACTCAATTTTCCATTACATGAAATGCATGTATTCAGACGTAATAACCTGTTTCCACATTCAATGTAAAAGGGGCTTGTATACCAGTGACACCAATGCCAGCGACATCTTTGAAAAATGTCATGACACTTATATAAAGGAAAAAGAAAAAATATATATTTTCATTCGGAACATATTATGATTTTTTTAAGATACTGCCAAAAACGAATATTGTAATATTTTTCCCTATAAAAATCCTTTTTAATATGTATTTTAAGTTTATGTTTTCCATTTTTGGCTTCTTTTAAAATTTTAAAAGACTATCTTGACTATATAGTTTTGTCAGAAAATTAACAGAAACCACATACATATTTTTTTTTTATTCTCTATAGACTTTTTAATTTTTTATTTCCAAGATATTTCAGAGAGAAAGAAATTTGTGAAGAAACTTCCAAGTTCCAACTACTTCACAGTTCACACTTTTGGCCGCAAGATCTGCATAATTTTAACGAAATGATCCAAAAATCAATGGCGCATCTAACCTTAATTTTGTTCTTCCTTTTAAAAGGTTAACTTTTCGGCTCTGAATTAAGATAGAAACACAATTTCTCTGCATTTGAAAGGCATGACTTTCAGCTTTATGGAATTGCACACCCCATGAGTTAATTAGAAGCATCTTTTGGTTTTTAAGTTACTCTGTTATTTCCATGATTCATGATGTTTCCTGAAACCAGCATGCGAGTTCAAGCCACACTAAAGCAATGTGGTTGCTAGTCCCATACATTCAAGATGGTGGTGGACCTGCAATGCCATGTTATGGCAGGCATTAGCGCTTCCAAACACCGGACGGCATTACAGAGAGCACAATGTACTTATCATTGGCTACAACAATTTTCTTCAAACAACGCCTACATCATTCCATCAATTACAAGAAGAACAATGCATAAGAAACCGCTCCCGAATTACAAATTTTGAAGAATGCGAGACCCTCCAAAATGCCATCATCATTCCCGAGCAAACTTAACAAAAGAAGCATCCACGCAATCCAATTTCATAGCATTCTCCAACAAACAGGAAAGTTCATCATCAAGAAAGCAACAGAAGAACGACATCAGAAATAGGTTACAGAGCATATCCTCAGGACTGCCAGACCAGTCCCCAAAGGAAAACTAACAAAAGGAAAGGGGATACCGGGAAAGGAAGAAACCATCATTCCAAAAGTAATCAAACGGCAACAGGTTCTGAAACAATGAAAAGAAAAAAAAAATGCGAGAAGAAAACAGAGGAGGAAAGAACAGAGGGCGACCAAACAAACCTTTCTTCCTCTAAAGATGGGGTCAATGAAGAACCAGAGCGAAAGACAGAGAAAGGTTGAGAGAGAGAGAGGTTGAGAGAGATCCTCCGTCGCGTTAGGAGGCAATCTTTCGCTGAGGGAGTGCGAGCGTTATGGCGCGCAGGGTGACCACCCAATAAATACATTGCTCATATTGCCCTTTTTACATATTTTCAAATAAGTGCCTGTTGAAAAAGATTTTACATGAAAGCGCACAAAACTGGAGTTTTGCGCGCTGCCTCACGAACTATTTAGTTCTCGTCGATAACTAAAATGCTCTCCTTTGCCTTTCACATATGTCCAGACATTTTTTCTGCATAACCAGCAAAAAAATATCTTCATAACAAGCTAAATTTCATATGCTAATAAATTCATAAATTGATTAAAAAAATCATATTCTAATCATTTAACCATGGAACAAGAAATATGAACTAAAAATTGTTTTATTCTAGTGATTGTACATCGGTTCCAGCTAGATGACTTAGTGAATATAAAACACTAGTAGATGTAGCATGAACAGCATAAATTCAATAATATTAACTTCTTGTTGCAAGAAACATTAATGTGATTGTATACGTCATTTTTAGTTCCATTGCTGATCAAACATTAGGAATCGTCGTATTATATTTTTCTAAACAAAACATTATTTTCTTTAAACATGTATTATGAAAATATGTATAAGTGGGCACAGATAGTCAGTTCCAAAGAGTGGGGTTGGACATAATTTCCTTAAGTTTTGGTGGTTTTCGAAAATATTCGGTAAATATTTGAAAAAAAAAATGCTTACAAATTTATTAACGGGCATGATTTGTGAGAATAAGTCGACACGTATCTGACTTCGCATATCATGGTAGATCTGAACGGCTTGAAATTGTTATTTTAAAAATATTAAATATTAGGAGGCACATGCCCTTCCCTCCTGCCCTTCACAAAATATGTATATTTCAATAATTAAAAGTTTAAGGCCTTGGGATTGGGAACCTTTTCACCCAAACTATTTATAAGAAAAAAATAAAAAACAGTAATGTTAAATATTAAAAAAATTAAGTAAATGTGAGCCCAAGCCCTTTTATTTTCAAAATGAAGCTTTAAAATGTCAAGGTTTTTTTAGCATCAAAGTTTCTGTAAATAGAATTTAGCTTACCAATTAACGCTGCCATAAACTGGTTTAATGCTGTTAAATATGATGAAATTAATTTGATCAAGTTGTGGGATGATTATGGTATGAGAAAAGATTAGAGAGGAAGTTATGATGGCACATTATTAGTAATAAATATCGAATTAAGGTAAGAAAAAAGAATCTTTAATTTACTAAGATGAGGGGTCAGCTGATTTTGAGGTGAGCGAGAGGGTAATTCACCCGAGTGAAGATTGAAGCCTCCTAGATCGTGACATAATGCATGTAAAATTGTTTCTTTTTATCTAACCTTAAAATTGTGATATAATGAGGCAGTTGGCAATGGAAAATATGAGTATTTTGGAACATAGTGTTTTATGATTGATCCTGGTTCTTGTTCGGGCGAGCAAAAGGTTCATCTTACCGCCCTTGAAGACCCCTCCTATTCCTCCTTGCCATCAGGGTCTTGAGTTGCGTCTGTATCAGTGATAGTAACAACACATTTATCAACTTGAATGCCATATCCTACCACCTTAAGACACAGAAACATAGCACTCATAGAAATCGAACTAGAGACTTGTCTTTTATACAAACTTTTAACCCGACTAACTACACTATGCCCCCTTGATCCCAGTTCCCTTGATCCCAGTTCTTGTTGCCGATTTAGTGGATGGTTTTTTTGTTTATTTGTGAACAATTGACAATAAAAAAAAATGAAAGCTTAGCACAATAAGTTTTTCAATACAGATAAATAAATAGTCTATTTAATTTATTTCTGTGTTTTAGACCACAAAGATCAAAACTCTTATAAAGTTCTACGTCTGATGCATTTTCTCGTATAATATATCGAATTCCTAGAGAATATTTAAAAATTGAGTTCCATTAGTTTAATTTTGAGAGTGTTTTTTTAGCTCTCATTTTTCACTCGCTGTCGCTCACTCATTTTTTAATGCTTTTCTGAGATTGGTAGATCTTAAATAATATAAATAACCTATAAAGTTATTCTTAAAGCTGATTTTATTAGTATTTCTCAAATTTCATATAATATGTTTATGAATCAATTCTAATTTTTTTTGGGTAGTAACGAATATAGTCAAACCACCTACCAGTAACAATTACTATCCATTAAGTCTGTCTTAAAAGTTGAGCAGATTCATAAAACTTTATAATATCATATCATGTTCCATGAATTTATCCAAAATTTTATGACCACCAAGTTGTTCTTTTAAATTGAAATCCGATCCAACATGGATCAACTTTTCTCCTCCAAATCAAATCCAAATATTTTGTTTGAACATTTAGTCGGACCCGTAGAGCCAGATCCTATATCCACTAGGAATCCTTGACCGGGTCTCCTCATCAAGCATATTATCGGGTCAAGGCTCAAGAAGGAACGACCCGTTCACCCCTTCAGCTGCGCCGTCACGACTCGGTTCCGCCACACCGATATCCGACTCGTATGGAGCCAGCTTTTAAACGGCCTTCCCACCAAATTTCAAATCTTGCAGTCCAATAATAATCGGCCACGTGTACAATCGCGGGTATTTCAACCGCCGCGAGGAAGAGAAAGGACAGAAGGGAGACGGAAAAGCAAGATTCCAGAGCTCCATTAATGGCGGACTCCTCCTCTTCCTCTTTCTTTTCCACTCTCCTCCTTCTTTCCTTCATCTTTTGCTGCTCTTCTGTTCAGGATCCTCGTCTGGAACCGCTCCATGAGGCCCTCATCGTTTCGGGCTACTCCTCGATGTCCCTCACGCTTCAGCTCGCGCCAGAAACCCTCATCCCAAATGCCTCCGCCACCATCTTCGCCGCCTCCGACTCCGCCTTCTTTTTCTCCGGCCAGCCCTCCCTCCTCCTGCTCAGATACCACGTCTCCCCCCGCAGGCTGTCCTCCGAAGAGCTCATCTCTCTGCCGTCCGGGACCCACATTTCCACCCTTCTCTCCGATCGTTTCCTCGTCGTTACTGGAAATTCGACTATCAACGGTGTCCCAGTAGCTGCATTTGCCCCGATCTACCGGGACGCGGGATTCGTCGCCTATGGAGTTGAGCGTTTCCTCAATCCTTCGTTTCCGACGTGCCCGTTGTTCGGCACCCGCCAGGACAGCGTCTTCCAGAGATCCACGGAAGCCATGGCGTCCCGAGGGTTCGGAATCTTTGCGTCTTTGCTTGATTTGCAGATCATAGGGCTTATGGGTAAGGAGCTAGGGGTAAAATTAACGGTATTCGCGGTGCCGGACATGGCTATGGAAGGAGTGGCGGCGAACCTCACGGAGCTCGCCGGGGTGCTGAGAAGACACGTCGTGCCTTGCAAGGTCTCGTGGGTGGATATCGAGGCTTTCGGTGGGGTGTTTCCGACGCTCGACAAGCGGTTTCCGGTGAACTTGACGAGGTCTGGCGTGCAGCTTGAGGCGAACGGCGTTCCGATCGTCTTTCCCGACTTGTACCCCGGCAATTCCATTGTCGTTCACGGACTCTTAGGCGCCTTTCCCATAGCGCCTGCGCCGGCCGAGGAGGTAACGGATCTCCATTTTGACGGTCCAGATTTGTAGATCGATTTTCTTTCAAGAACTCTTCTCTTTTCTCCTTTTACCGTGAATTGTGAATTTTTGAAACTCCATGTAAGAACTGATCTTGTCATTTCGGAATTCATCGAAATTTCTCGTCAAGAATTGAGCGTCAGTTGCTCCAAATTGTTAGATGGAATATTCCAAATATGTCATGATGGGATTTGAGAAAGGAATCTGAAACCAGGAGCGAAGTAGATCCAGGTGAGAGAGATTACACTACTGAACCAAGTAGTTTGAAGTTCTTTCTTTCTAATCACAACGCACCGTAATGTGTCTGCAGGTCCTACTAAGTGTTGTTAAAACCAGGTGAGATAGATTACACTACTGAGCTAAGTAGTTTGAAGATCTCTCTCTCCAATCAAGTGTTGTTAAGCTCACCGATTACCGATAGACATTTTTGTAAGAGGAAAAGGAACTTTGTTGAGCACTTGGTTCAAATACTGAATCCCCTCCCCAACCAGTTCTCTCTTAGGTGGCTTTTAATTCCTTCAGCTTTTGCATCGATGGCATGCTTTTGTTGATATCATCAAACTAAAGATCTTAAGTCAGACCTAAGATCACACTTGAAATCTTCATTTATTTTTTGCATTAACGAAAGGACTGTCCTAAGAGCAGGGGAAGAAGGTAGGATCTTAAATAAATCCATCAATCGCAAATCCGGAAGATCTGTCGTCAAAACCATGCATCAGATCTAACCCATCTGCAACATTAAACCTTGACCATTTACTCGACAGACCAGTTGGGGGGACAGAGAGATAGAGATTGAACCAAACACAGTAGTTTTTATTATTGCTGATGTTATAAAAAGAAAAAAGAAAAAGAAAAAGGAAAGAGTAATACTGCTCAACAAGTAGGCCAGCGTTGAGATTGTAGCTATACTCTGCTTTCTAGCTTTCTTCTTGAGAATTACTCCTGCTCTCTAGAAGATTCGCAACTTCACTCAAGAATCAAACTGTGGAAGCAACAAGGGACCCAGTATGGACCTAAACAAGAAATCAAATACCAGATCTCACGAGTTAACAACATTGCACTTCCTCCTCACTTCACCAGTGGCATAGCTCAGCGGGTCTGTGATGTTTCCCATCTTCAACATTGATTCTGTAAAGTGTTTGTAGAAGAGAAGCAGGTCTGCTGCATACTGAATGACGAGCGGCTTCGTGTCTCCAGACAAGAGGCTTGAGTACATCTCCTGGTCTGAATTCAGCAGACCCTCACCTCTCACCAGGATCTGGTAGAATGAATTGTCAAAAAAAATGGGAGTGATGTTGTCCATGGGTGAGGTGTTGTCATCGCCGCCGACCTCAGGGCATAGTGCTTTCAAGTGGAAGAGGTAGGCATGGCTTATTGGGTTCAGTCCAACTGTTTCTAGGAAGTCGCCGTAGATCCTTTCTCGGAAGCTGACACATCGAGCCACTCCAATTGTATGGGCACCTGATAGCCAGAATAGTAAGAAACAAAACGAGCGGGTACATTTATTCATGGTTCATTACAGGTGGACAACAACAAGTTCAAGATCTTAGTTTTCTTCGTTCTTAAATGGAATGGGAACTGAGCTTCGACCATGGAGGCTTCTGAGGACAACACCACGAGAAATTAAAATCAGGCAATAGAATGTCAGGGTTGAAACTTGACCTGGGGTTCTCAACCTGACACTTACCTGCTCATCTTAATGAAATTAGTCTTGTTTCTAGCGGTTCAGAAAGAGGAAGTAATCTTACCAACCAGAGCAACCATATCTTGCAAAGAAAGGCCTTGAAAGAGAAACTTGGCGAGAAGGGTGCCCAGATCTTGATTAGGCAATGGAATGTTAATGTTTGCTGCTACAAAATTTGCTGTCGTCGAGTCCTTCCTCCCTAATGGAACATCCCAGTATGGCCCTCCACTCTTGTGCCACAAACAAATAAAGCAAAGTTAACAGCAACAAGTTTGCAAGAATGCACAAAGACGCACACTCAAGTTTTTGTAAGGGAAATTGAGTTTCTTATAAGGTTTGTAAGTTCATCATATGCCAAGGTTTTGCACCCTGCCATCCTTTGCTGAACTGATCAAGTTCTTACCAGGATCACTGCATCTCTAGCTGCAATAGCTAGTACATCAGCACATGATACTACTCCTGGGCATTCGGCTTCTACAGCCGTCTTGATATTGTCGAAAGTATCAAGACCTTTAATGGAGTCCTTGTTTGGAATTGCTTCTTGCTCGCTTATCATTGTATCAGTGCTTTCAAGGAAAATAGATCCGTCACAGCCCTGTGATGGAAGATCAAGAAGAACAGAGCAAGTTAGTGTGCAGACGAGCAGCAAATATGCATGTGCATACATCTTCCTGTATATACCAACTAGCAACCAACCTGAACAAAGCAATCATGGAAATGCAATCGGAGTATCGACGCCAACTTCGGTCGGTCCACAATCGCTATTTCTATCATCTCCCTTCTAACAATATCTACCACGGAGGGGCAACTGCCGGAATAGTAATCCTGCGTTAAGTAGGGCTGGGCAAGTGCAGTCATGGCAAGCATAGCAAACAGAAAGAAAAGCAAGATCTTCATGGCTAACTTTGGATGAAACTTGTTCAGTTGTCTCAGATGATGATAGATGAATCTGTTGGAGTTAGAATGCACATATATGTGTGTATATATATATATATGTATGTATGTATGGAAGTCCTGATAATCTAAAGAGGTAGGTTTCTTGAGCGTTTAATTTTCCTAAGTTAAAGAAATCTATATTGAGAGGTTGTTTACCCAAAAAATGGAAAATGGGTGCTCTGAAATTGCAGCATGTTTCTTATGGTGCACTAAATTACATAAATTGGTTGTTTGGTAGAGAAAAGGACTGAGGAAATCTTCACGAAAGCCAGATCCTCATGGATGTCATTTGCTACGCCATTGCTGAGACACATGACGAAATTATCAAATGACATATGAATCTTTAACAGTTACGAGCTGACTTCATTTAAAGAAATTGATTCGATACAAACGTTTCTCTTTCTACTTAGTGCTTGTGGCGAAGCCGATTTGTGTTTCATGTTGCCAACCCGGGAAACAGTGTTCCCACTGTTTAATCTGAAGAGTATTTTTGTAATTTTGTGTGGAAAAACTTCTTTGGATTCCATTTTTGTGCTTACAGAGGGAGTGTCTTCCATTTAATCGAAAGGGGCATTTTGGTCATTTAAAACTACATCCGATTTTTCGTCGTGTTAGATGTCATTTTTTAATTAATCAGGATCTTGTCTAAAAATAAAAAACTGCCCTGTTTCCAAAAGTTTGGGACAAAGATAAATCTTTAAACAATATTATAGACACCCTTCACTTTGGAAATACTAAAATTGCTGATGCCTTATATTCTATTATTTCTTTTTTTCAGTAAACAATGGACAAAATGCTCAGCGTTCACTTTTCCATGTCGATGAGTTGTATATAACCGTAACTTGTCTTTTTTTCTCCTTTCTGTTGATTGGTTTAAATAATAATAATAATAATAGTAACAATAATAATAATAATGTTATTCTCGATTCGATTTTGAACATTGGATGTCCAGCCCTATGGATGGGGTGTTTACTAGAAACTTTATTATATTTTGATAAACTAAAAACGATTGCTTAAACTGCCGCGAAAATGTAGTAAAATTTTTTAAAATAATGTTGCGTATTGTCAAGAAGTAGCGGAGCCACAAAATTTAGTATGAGGGCTATTAATTAGGAACCTTTCATATAAAGGGGCACCTACACCTATGTATATATAAAACAACAAACATTTAAAGACGCCAAAATAAAGAAACTTTGAGAGACTGGTGTCGGCAACTGTCCATGTTTAGCTCCGCCACTGACAAGATGATCGATCACCACTTGTCGATCAAATTTGTTTGGTTCGTTTACCAGTTCTACTAACCAGAAGAGGGTGGGAGGAGATGGAAATTAAATGGCATATCTATGTGTGTGCTCTGGCATATGATAGAATAAGTGCAAGTGGTGAGTTGGTAGGTTTCATGAATTGACAATTGCTATGTGTAATGTTCCCTTTTGTTGGGGACAGTGAGTTCTTAAAATAAATTTTAATGGAAGGAGAAGATGATGTTGGTCAGGTTGGCATACTTGTCTCAAACTACCATTTGATTAAATTTTTAAAGGCGTTCATTGGGTCAGGGTAAATCAGCGTTTCTATGTGGTTGTTGGACCGGTTTAGCTAAAGGTTTGACCCCTACACTTGGTTCAGTAGATTTGTTTTAAGACTCCAAGTTGGAGATGTAGAGTTTAATATAAGATCTGCCCACATCATATGTATCCAATAATATACAACTGAAACTGCTTGCTCGAAGTATTATACCTGAATGATCCATATAAAACTATAATCTAGAACTCAACTAGGACAAAATACAGTTATTTGAATGCAGAGTCTAGAAAAAAATGTTGCACCTGAGAGCCCGGGCTCGGCCTGATTAAAATAAAAAACACTTTTTAATATAAAATAAAAACTTTTAAATAAAAATATTATTAAAAAAATTAATTAGGCCGAGCCCAAGCTGGTTTTTTTTTTTTGCTCGAACAGGCCGGGTACTCGCCTCCATGGTCTATAGTTGTTTTGGAACCTAGTGGACCTATAATACACCATTCAACTTCATTTTTTCTGAATGCCACGACACTCTAAGCCTGAGCTCTAGCTCGGCCCGATTAAAATAAAAAACATTTTTTAATATAAAATAAAACTTTTAAATAAAAATATTATTAAAAAAATTAATTAGGCCGGGCCCAAACTAGTTTTTTTTTCTGCCCCAACAGGCCGGGTACTCGTCTCCATGGTCTATAGTTGTTTTGCGACCTAGTGGACCTATAATACACCATTCAACTTCATTTTTTCTGAATGCCACGACACTCTAAGCCTGAGCTCTAGCTCAGCCTGATTAAAATAAAAAGCATTTTTTAAATATAAAATAAAAACTTTTAAATAAAATATTATTAAAAAAATTAATTAGGCCGAGCCCAGGCTGTTTTTTTTTTTTTGCCCGAACAAGCCGGATACTCGTCTCCATGGTCTATGGTTGTTTTGGGACTTCAGTGGACCTATAATACACCATTCAACTTCATTTTTTCTGAATGCCACCATTTTTCAGTTCATAGAAATAGCATGTCCAATATAAATATATATATATATATATATATGTTCATACAAATGCTATAAAATAATTTTGAAAAAAAAAATAAGCCGTTGATTTTTCAGTTCTATAGAATCGACTTGAAAGTGGATTTCTAAGTTTCCAAGCATGATGACTGCATCTATATTGTTGGAGATTTGCACAAAAAACGTTAAATTAAAATTGATTTGCAAAGTGTGTATTTAGCAATTTGATGCGAGTTTATTGCACTTGATCTGCTTTTGGCAACATATCCTATCCTTGTGGTTGGACGGAAAGTGCAACACAATTTTCCATTTTTATTTTTTTTCTATCAAACTTTTAACCATAAAAATGTGGTTCTCTACACTGTAATCAACATTAGTGTACTCTCGAATGAGTTAATTTCTTGAATAAGAAACTGGATATCATAAGAGATGAACAATTCAACAGTCCAAAGATCAAAATTTTCATAGGTTAGCTAGAAAAATTTGTTTTGTATCTGAAGAAATAGAACTGAGTGTGAGGGTTTTAATTATAGGTTATAAATCATGGACACCGCATTCATATATAGTTAGAAATTAAAGAAAAATAAAAAGCTGTTTTCTTTGGATTACTTACCCTCCTTTCATTATACTTCTACCATTAGAGATGTCAAGGGATTGGATTCGAATCAGATATATTATTAGCAATATTCACTTTTTGAGATATTCACTCAATTTGAATTTGGATTCCAATACAAAATAAAAAAGTTATGTTCGCCAAAATCCAATTTCACAATATGAATCTGATTCAAACCCAATTTTTACACTCATATATGAATCCGAGTTCAAAATTTGAACCAAATCTGGCCAATTTTCAAAAAGTGAGAGCATTGGATACAAAATATTTATTTAAAACTAAATCCAATCCGAAAATGAATTTGATTGGATGTCATTCCTTAAATTTGAATCCGATTTGATTACTTTTTCATATATTCTTTTTTCATATCTATTTTTTTTGGAATGGTTCGATCAAGTTTCCGATCCAAATAAGATATATTAACATCCCTTACCTACCACGTACTTGTGACAATATTATTTCACACAGTTAATTAAATAGTAATTATAATCAATAGGTTTCACTTATCTCTGCTTTGGTAGAGAGAGAAAAAAAAGGAAAAGATTATTTGCTTTCATGTTGTGTCTAGTGTCACCAACTTGGACTGATACCGACCTCAATCAAAGGTTAATTTTTTTTTTAGGAGTAAAATAGTATTTTCAAATTTGTACTAAGGGCCAAATTTTTTTTCATAATTTTTACATATGTCAAAACAAAAATATTTCAAAATATAAGCATATTTTTTTTCTAAAATATGAGGGGAGGTGGCCATGTTCCCAGCCATCCGCCCGTGAAAAAAAAAAAATTGTAAGACTGTGTGGGCAACTGCACGCTCAGACAAGCCCCAAAATCGGTCTCCTACCGTCATCTATCAAACAAAGAATTTTTCGCATTTTAACTCAACGCTCTCGAGTTAGGTCTCTGTCCATTCGCTTGACGTTTCTTGCTTGAAATCAGATCGTTGAATTTTAACGAATGAAGGCGACTTAGGGCTTTAGCTAGTAGGCGACTGGTCACAGGTTCAAGCTTCACTACTGTCTTGATAGCAATGGCCATGGCCTGTATAGAAAAGCAAAGATTGTCAAAGAGAAGACCGTAGTTTCAATAAGGCTAAACGCAGGCATATCTCCCATTGGAGAATTTTCATCACATTGAACTTATGTTCTTGTGCTTCACCCAAACTGCTTCTGTGAACAATGTCTCTGCCTCAATCATTAGCTTCTTTTCTTTCAGTTCTTCCGGGCGCTACCATCAATCTTTAGCACCACTCAAAATGAAAAGAGTCCATGAACAAGCCCGGTCACCAGTGGTGGAGTCACATGGTGGCTGGTGCGGACAGTTGCCCACACCAGCCTCACAAAATTAGTTTAATATATATGTCAATGTTTTGATGTATTTGATTGTTATACATATAAATGCCTCAAAGAAATTAAAGGTATTGAATGAGTGCCCCAACCAAAAAAAAACCTTCATAGCTTCTTTCATTTTGATTGTCTTGACTACGACTTGATTGTGGGCAGCAACAGTCAACAATGCGACAAATCAAACTCAACAGTAGTTGGTCGCCATTGCCGTTCAAGAAAGTAAAGCGTTCATGGTTTGATATTTTGATTCGAGAATGAAAGTTTCTGGAGTCGTTTGTTTGATAATTCTAATTTCTTAAAAACTGTGCATTTTGATTTTAAAATTGGTAAGAGGCTGCCTTTTGGGACAAGAAGTCACTAGGGGCCCGTTTGATGGGCGGGTGAAATCGTGTGGGGAGGGGAAAATCTATACGGGCGGGTGAAATTTCACTCGCCCGGTTGAAAACCCAACAAACAGGGTGAAATTTCACCCGCTCAACGCAAAAGGGAGCGGGTGAAATTTCACCCGCTCGACTTCCTCCGCAGCTCTTCCTCCTTCGCATTCTCACTTCTCACCGTCGCTCACCCCGCTCGATTTCCGCTCTCACCATCGCTCACCCCGCTGGACTGCCGCTTTCACCATCGCTGCTCCGCCGTCGCAGCTCCCCTCCTCGGGCCGAGCCATTTCCAGCAGAAGGCCTTTCTTCCCCACCAAGCCTCCCATGCGTCCTCAGCAACTGAGTCCAGAGGTAATGGGGTTGAGAGAGGTGCTGTCAATGGTGGGCGGCAGCTGAGGAGCTTCCTCCGCAGTCGACGAGCTCCCTCGCGGGCATCGGGTTAGGGCTTTCCGGAGATGAGGCCATGGGAAGCAAGACTCGACGGTGCAGAGATTGGGGTTCTTCGCAATGGCCGCCGATGAGTTAACCCGTAGGCTCTCGAGGTAAAGGAGCTTGCGGCGAAAGAGGAGGCCAGAACCGGAGATGGGAGACGAAGAAAGGGAATTGGAGGACTTGAGCAGCACAACAGAATGAAGGTCAGGGATGGAGGCGAGGGATCCCCATGACGTCAATGAAGTTCATGGTGCCAAGATTGAGAAGTCAGTTTTGTCAAATCTGCAATAAATTATTTTTTTGGCATCCCTTGGTTCATCATTTTAGAATTTGTGTCTGTTCTTCTTTTCTCCCTTCAGTATGTTTCAAAATTACCAATGCATAGTTATTACATGCAGTTCTGGCTGGCCCTCTGTGGTGCATTCTCAATTGATTACATGCAGTTCTCGCTGGCCCTCTGTTCCACAGTTTATGTTGCAACCAGCTGTGGCACCCGGATTTGGAGCAGGCGAGGTAGAGGACGGGATGTGGGGAGCAGTTGGTTGGGGAAGTTGTGGAGAGAAAACAGGATGAGGAGGGGGAAGTTGTGGAGAGGAAACAGGATGAGGAGGGAGCGGGGAATTGCTGAACGGCAGCCTCAATGGTGGATGGGAGTTATCAAGGGGAAACTCGCGTTTGAGGATGAAGTTGGTCAGGTTTTATGCTGCTTGTGATGAAGTCCGAAGTGCAGAACACTAGTTTGATGAAATGCCTGAAGGGTCAGTTTCAGCAAATTAAAGTTGGTTTATGTTTCAACGGATGTTGTAGACATTATTGTTGGGCAAAAGCATTATTGTTGGGCTGGGAAGTTGGGTGTTCATTAGGATGTGTATGTGGCTTCTTCTCTGATCAATTTGTATGGGAAATGTGGGGCTGCTTGGGACGTGCACAAAGTGTTTGATAAAATGTTTTGCAGAGATGTTGGCTATTGGAATTCCATGAAAGGAACGAAGGCATTCATTGTTGAGCATAAGGCTACAATACGAAGAAGAGCAGTTCTAATAAGGGGGAGGAGAGGAAGATGACTAAATTGATTTTTACAACTAAAAATTTGTCTGATACTGATATGGTGGTCAATCCAATCTCTAAGATATGTTCCATAACAATTTCATTCAACACTTAGTCATTGATTTTTGTATTGCATATGCTAGCCCTCTTTTCATCAATACTTGGGAAGAACGTACCTATATCGTGCCGATCAACTGCCTTAGTGGTTGCAATAAAATCTATATCACGTCGATCAACTGCTTTAGTGGTTGCAATAAAATCATTGGAGACGAGAAAAGAAAAAAAACAATATTTACCATGTTAAATTGTTCTTGTGC
Source organism: Nymphaea colorata (assembly GCF_008831285.2). NCBI lineage: Eukaryota > Viridiplantae > Streptophyta > Magnoliopsida > Nymphaeales > Nymphaeaceae > Nymphaea > Nymphaea colorata. The sequence goes on from NC_045145.1 coordinate 23,166,351, forward strand.
ATCAAACAGGTTTAAATTTACCGCGTTAAATTCTTCTTGTGCATCAAACAGGGCTTCAGATTGGAAGAAGTAAAAATTTCATCCTATAAATTTTTCCAGAAAAATTTACCATGATAAATTTACCACGTTAAATTTCACCCGACAATCAAACGAATGCGAACCTACTGGGGTGACATTATTATCATTCTGGTGCCTTATTCCTTTTGAGTTGCAGCAAACATGACAACTCGAGTTGAAACAAAAGCAACAACAGCAGCCGCAAAAAAAGAACAGAAGAAAGAACAAGAAGAAGAAGAAACATTGCCATCTTCTAACCAGCCCTAGGGTTTTTGTGGTCCGATTTAGCTGCTTCTCTCCTAACTAGCTTTTTTTTTATGTAATAAATTGGTAAAAAGAGAAACTTTTATTGTTGTTAACCACTACTAATTCTTTTGGTCAATCCCGATCATCTGTAGCGTGGCAGAAATTTTTATAGGTGTACAATAGTATTTTCAAAATTTGTACTGAGGGCAAAAAAAATATTTTTCATAATTTTTACATATGTTAAAATAAAAATATTTCAAAATATAAGCATAATTTTTTTTTCTAAAATATGAGGTTAGCCGACCATGGCCCCAGCCATCTCCTCGTGAAAAAGAAAAATTGTAAGACTGTGTGGGCAACTGCATGCTCAGACAAGCCCAAACATCGCTCTCCTATTGTCATCTATCAAACAAAGAATTTATTTCATTTTGACTCAACGCATTCACAGTAGGTATCTCCATTTGCCCGACCTTTTCTTGTTTGAAATCAGATCGTTGAATTTTAAGGTTATGAAGGCGACTTAGGGCTTTGGCAAGTAGGGTCATAGGTTCGAGCTTCACTACTGTCTTGATAGCAATGGCCATGGCCTGTATAGAAAACCAAAGTTTGTTAAAGAGAAGACCGTAGTTTCAACAAGGCTAAACGCAGGCATACTCCCGTTGAACAATTTACATGATCTTATGTTCTTGTGCTTGACCCAACCTGCTTCTGCTAACAATGTCTGCTTCAATCCTGTCAATGTCAGGTCCCCTTCCTTAGCTTCTTCTCTTTCAGTTCTCCCCGGCGCTACTGCCAATCTTTAGCACCATCGCTTAAGATGAAAAGAGTCCATGAACGAGCCATGTCACCAGTGGCGGAGCCATATGGTGGCACACCAGCCTCACAAAATTAGTTTACTATATATGTTAATGTTTTGATACGTTTGATTGTTATACATATAAGTGTCCTAAATAAATTAAAGGTATTGAATGAGTGCCCCCACAAAAAAAAAAAATATCGCTTTGCTAGTGCTGGTCACCGCTCATAGTCTTGTCTACGACTTGATTGTGAACATCAATAGTCAACGATGAGACAAATCAAACTCAATAGTAGTTGGTCACCACTGCAGTTCAAGAAAGGAAAGTGTTTGATGGTTTAAAATTTTGATTCAGAATGAAAGTTTCAAAGACATGATTCTTCTTCAAATTGGAATGGTGTAGTTTGTTTAATGATTCTAATTTCTTAAAAATTGTGCATTTTGATTTTAAAATTGGCAAGAGGCTGCCTTTTGGGGTAGAAAGTCAATAAGTGACCTTGCAATGCGAACCTACTAGGTGGCAAAACCAGAAAATTTTAACTGAGGGGCACTAACCGACTCAAGTTTGGTGTGGGCATCACATGCGGCTGGAGCTAGCTGAACCAAGGTTCAACTTAATCACAATATAAGATTTCAGGGGCTGGCGTGGGTAGTAGCGCACGCTATTTTTATTCTACTGCCTTATTCCTTTGAGCTGCAAATGGTAGCAAGCGTGACAACTCGAGTTGAAGACTCCACCCAAGCTTAAAGCAAAAGTTAGAACTTCAAATGCATAAGAGTAAGGCCTTGGGTGTTTTACTCTAAAGGCCGTTCCATCTACCTCAAAAACTGGATAATTTCATTTCCACAACATTGGGATGGGATTATACAGCTGTGTGTTTTGGGGGAATATGTTTGTCCAAGCTTTGACCAGAGAATGAAATAAGAATATCAATATGAAATCTCCCTCTCTCCTCTCTCTCTTCTCTCTCTCTAAATTTATAGGAGAATTAGATAAATAAATTGTTGAGAAGCTCATTTACCTAACAAGATTCTGTCCAAGAGATTCTGCCCCCTTCCACCAACCCTATCGTGGTTTATTTGTAATTCCAATTAGAGCAGTTTGATGGGTCCAACCACGGATTGAAAAACTCGGCTCATTTTTTGCTTGACCACAATTCAAAGTTGACTAAGCTTAAAAAGAGCTTTATATTGAGCTTCCGTTCCTAATTCAGTATACATAATTCATTCCTTAATAATTTTGTTTTTAAATTAAAAAAAGGTCAAAAACCAGGACAATCAATCCATTAACAACTTTTTTTATAAGTTTCTTACGATTCTTCACAATTTTATATATGAGACTAAACTTTTTAAAATTCACTATTACATTATGCGTTGTCTTTCTTTAAATTGGTATAGTTTTGTTCTTTGAAGTAAAAAGAAGAAGAAACGTTGCCGTCTGATTCGTTCAATATAGAAATCCTACTTTGCTATCTCCACCATTTTTGTATGATTGGCTGAGAAGGACTCCTCATTCACACAAACCTTTCTTCTCTCCACCTAACTCACTTTTCAACTTTTTATTTTCAATTTTTTTTAGTCAGAAACAAGAATCTTCTGTAGGAGTGAATCTGTTCATATCAAATTAAAAATAGCGTGCCATACTTCCGACTTTTTTTTTTTTTTTTTTTTTTGGTACCCCACATTTAGATCAATGGCTGCAACATAAGGCTTGGTGGAGGTGGAATGCATATTCAGAGCCTAAAAATGACCATTATAGCTATAAACAATTACTAGAAGCATTATGAAACTTTGTTATATATATATATATATATATATATACACCGAATCCGGGGGTGTTAATGGATGTTTAAAAAGTACAAATTTATTGTTAGAAGCACCCTACATTGTTGCTAAAAGCACTATAAACCTTTCATTCATGACAATAGATTTTTATTTTTATACGTTCAACAAAATTTAGCATTATAAAGATTTGGACTCCCTTATATATATATATATATATATATATATATATTGGCATTTTTTAAATGCCTTTTATTGAGAAGAAAACAAAGCTGTTGATGTCCCCTAAAATATTCAAGTTAGCCGTGGCCGACCACTTTATGCAGTGGGTGATACTTCATAAGCCACCACGTGATATGCTTTTGACATTTTCTCTTCATGGGGCTGTTTAACTATTTTTTTTAATAAAGGGCATTTTAGTCAGTTCACTTTTTATCAATGGAAAAATGATTTTTGCATGAATTATGGGATACTAAAATTTTACATGAGTATTCATTTCAGGGAGCTTAAAATTTCCAGGATCGTATCTTTCTATGCTTTGGTTTGGTTTGAAACTTTATTGGATGTGTTACAGACCCTTTAATTCAAATGTCGGGTTTTAATGATCAACATTAATATTGTAATGTAAAAAATGAGATGACATGCTTTAATGGACGTTGATATTTCAATGCAAAAATGATTGAAGAGAGATAAAGTCAAATTAAATAAATATATTTTTAAGATGACAGGTAGAATCGTAAAATAAAGCTATTGATATTTCAATGCAAAAATGAGAGAAGAGAAATAAAGTCAAATTAAATAAATATATTTTTTTAAGATGAAAGGTAAAATAGTAAAATAAAGCCAAATAATGTAGAAGTCAGAAGCCGTCGTTTGTAAACTAACAAGCCAGGCGGCTTTCATGAGAGCAAAAGCTGGGCCTTCACCGCAAAATGTTGAGGTATAAGTTGCTTCAGCCATTTCGCAAAACCAGGGACTCAAGGCTCCTCTGCCATTCCATTTGGTGAATTTCCTTGAATAAGGGAAGGCGCGATTCTTTCTATCTCGCTTCTCTGCTTCTCTCTCGCTGTGTGTGGGGAATCGGGGAGGAGAAGCAAAGAAGCAGAACGATGGAGCCTAATGGGAGCCCTGCTTCTTATGGGTACCGAATGCCGGGAGAGTGGGAGCGCCACTCCCGCTGTTGGATGGGATGGCCGGTCTGTTCTTCTTCTCTTCTTCCCGTTATTCATTGGACTTTCTCTTTTGCCACACTCTTGATGGTTTGGGATCATGGGTGTTTTCTCCTTGTTTGCGGGTTTTCTATCATGATAGTTTGTTGGGATTCGTATTTTCAGATGACTGACTTTTATAGAATCTTCTGAACCTGTAAGAATCTTAGTATGAATCTTGACGCCGCCATGACGATTTCGCTTGTTTGTCGTGTGGTAAATCGTGGATCTTTTCTATCGAGTTTAAACTGCTTTCTGTGGGGTACTGTCAATTACATTGGATTGAATCCAAACCATTTTAAGTTGGAGCTGCATATTTTCTCTGGTTGAGTATAACTTCCTCATGCTTTGTGGGATTAACGATGTGAATAAGATAGTGGTACTGCTTTCCTCGTTTCTTCTGTGCCTCTTGCTAATTATTTTGGCCACTGATTAACTTGTTTGATGTAATCTGTTTATTTATGGAGAGAGGCCCTGTGCGTTGAGTAAGGATGAAGAGCCTGCTTTCTGCTTAAGTGTTACTGATTGCTCTTCAACATATTTGTTCGTTCAGAACTCCCGACCATTCATTATCGGATTTATAAGGACAATTTTTTGCCGTAGCTCAAAAATTAATGCTTGAACCAGCGTAATGGCTTGTTGTCCTGAGTATGTGCCAAGGTTCCGATGGTCTGTGTAGTCTGATAAAGTAATTTATGAAAATTTCACCTGTTTTTGTTCTTTGTATCTGTCATCTTTTTCCCGGACTCTCTTTACTTGGGTTTTTATCTTCCACTTTTATTTTCAATATATTATTGTTAGAGGTTTGGAGTCTTGTCTCATAAGGAGCTCTTGATCTCCTACCTGGCTCTTGGCTATATGACTTGACTGCACATGCAATTTTCCTTGTGCTGAATGGCTTCTCGTTCTCCTCAGGAGATAAAATGCACTTTTGTGCTTTGCAGCATGGTTTGCTTGTACGCATGTCTAGTCCTCGGTTATGGCTAACAGTTTGAATAATATCACTGTCAATTGTTTGAATTTGGAATATTTTCTTTTAATTTTGTTCTGGCGCGTAGATGATAATGTTACTCTACCGTCAGTTGTTGCGGACCTCTATTCTGGATTTAGATATTGACAAGTGTAGATCCTTTTCTGACACATAATTGTCTTTATAGGAGCGCCCTGATAACTGGCGTGATGATGCTCAGCATGCTCAGAGAGTATTTGCAAGAGTAGCTTCTGAAATTTCAAAGTTTGAGCCTGTGACCGTCTGTGCTAGTAGTCAAGAGGTTGTTTCTTTTTGCTGATCACTATTATTCAAAATAGACCTTTAACTTTTTTTTTTGTTTTATGTGATTGGACTTGCCATGTAAAGTCCTGGCAACAGATGCTGCAATTTTTCATGTTCATTTTTTTCCTCCACTTCTTGATATTGACCTTTGCTTGCTTCAGTGGGAGAATGCACGAAGCAAGCTACCAAAGCACATCAGGGTGTTGGAAATGAGTATGGATGATGCTTGGTTTCGAGACATTGCACCTACAGTATGCATCTTTTATGGATTTCCTCCACTTTCTTATAAACATTTACAGATGATATTTGGCAACGTAACTGACTGTTCCTTTTCAGTTTGTTGTACGTGACAAATCATCAAGCCCAGGATATGATGGACAAAGGGTTGCAGGCATTGACTGGAATTTTAATTGTTGGGGAGGTATAGTTCTTGTTTCGTGGCTGTTTCTTGTTTCATTCCATTTTCCTTTCCAAGAGCTCTAAGTTGCATAACACTAATGATATCATTATTAGCATTGTAAATTGTTAATTATAGTGATTATGTCATCACCATATTTTTTTGGCCACCATGAAGAGTCACGTATTAAACCTGATGTTTACAATTAATAGGGTTGATGTGGCTGCAAATAAATGTGACTGCCTTATGCAAGATATTTGGTTTTTGTCCTTACATTATACACGAGCAACTCAGTTTTACCCACCTGTGATTCAGCTGTCTTGGCCAAAACCTGGTCAACTTGGCCTGGTTATCCCATAAGTCACTTGAGTATTGAAAATCCCTCGTTCCTCCATTTGTTTTATCAGGTTGGTGATCGAGTTGGCTGCCGCATCAACTTTGAGTCCTTAGAAGGTAGCAGATGCCTGGAATAGAGGATTTTTGATGTTCATGTTTTGCTGTTTGGTTTTCTCCAAAGCAACCAACCAACAGAATGATTTTTCTCTAAGACAAAGGCTCATATCCCCATCTGGCGCATTTGGGAAAAGTGTCTGGGCTCTCCTGAGCTGAACATTCTGTTGAAGGATGCAGTATAGGATGTCAACTTGCGGTCAAATTAAAATAGCTAGACAATATCATGGCTACATCCAGAGGTTATACAAAGATTCACAATCAAAAGCTGTTAAGGCCTCTTTTGAAAATGATATTCCAGTCTCTGTTTCCCTTGCCAAAATTCATAAACCAAGTTATTATTGGCGAATGTCGAAAGCAAGAGAATTGCTTGATAGTAGGGAAGCTTTCTCTCCCCATTGCTAAAGGACTTACTGGTGTTATTATCCCAATACAGTGTCTGGTGAATGTGTTCTTTGAATTCCATGAGAGCAGAAAAGAACCATTTTTCCATGACTTTTAATGTTTCAGTAATAAGAATAGTGCAGCATATAGCTTTTGACTTCCTTTCCCATGCAAACCTCTTTTTGCATTTCCCTGAAGCTTGGATCTGGTGTTTAACTGGATGCTTTTCACTTTGATTCTTAGCAAGAATGATTTAAGCCTGACTGATGTACATGAACCTATTGCTTTGGTCCTGCTCAATTGTTTAATGGTTTGAAGATGCTGTTTTTGTTTGACCATCATTATTCATTGGTATTATATTCAGACATGTGAATGCTACATTTGCACTTTTCTCTTGCATAACTTAAAGAACATTGATATTGCAATATCGGTAAGTTCAGCTTGTTTTTATCACTTCATCTGAATGCAAAAACTTGCTTATGTTCAGGCTTAGGTGATTGTTGCTACAGGGATTGGAGCAAAGATATCCTTGTTGCTAGGAAGGTCCAGTAGCTTCTGCAGTGCTTCTTTAATACACTAGGTCTATAGAAAGCTTATTGGGTTTTGATATTTGGCATTATCATTTTTTATAGATATTGGAAATTGAGGCAGTTCCTAGGTTCCCAGAGGACATGGTTCTAGAAGGTGGAAGCATCCACGTCGACGGAGAAGGTCTGAACCTGCATCTGCAAACTAAATTTCCTTTCTTCTTGGTCAAAGTATATGTTTCAAAACTACTTTTTTATTCTATATGGTGTCTTATGCAGTTTGTACATCTCTTTCCTTTTAAATGGACTGTTTTGCTGCTTTACTGAATAGCCAGTGTAATTGGTATATTTGATCTTGTAAGCTTAGCTTTATGAGGAAATTTGTCCTTGAGAGCACTGGTCTGGTGGAGTTTTCTTTTCTTTACTTCCTTTTTTTGTTCTTTTCCTCCAACCTGTTAATTTTTCTGGTGATAAATAAATTCTGTTGCAATTTACTGCCCTTTTTGTGTCCATGAAAATGGGAGTTCAGCACATTTTTAGATGCTTCTTGGCCTTATTTGTGTCTCTACCAGATTACCTGGATTTTGCATGGTTGTATCTTGACGTGCATACTTAGATTTAAAAGGACTCCACTTGGATTTTGTTTAGAGTACCAAGTAGAAATCGGTAAATCTTATTCTTACAGTTGCATTCACTTGCTTACAAGTTTATACTTATAGCATTTGCTACACCAATTATCCAAGATCCTTTTTACTGAAAGAATCTGAATCATTAAAACAAAATTCAGATGATTTTCATTGTCTTGTCTACTTGATTTTTTCATCAGGGACCTGTCTTACAACTGAAGAGTGCCTTTTGAATCCAAATCGAAATCCAAACTTAACCAGGGAAGAAATTGAGAATAGGCTGATGAGCTATCTTGGAGTCAGAAAGTTCATCTGGTTACCACGAGGGCTATATGGTACAGCTGCTAGGTCCAAAGTAACTATTTGTACAGAGCAGTCCCTTTAAAATTGGTGTATCGTGACCATGACATGAAATTGTGTAGGTGATGATGACACAAATGGCCACATTGACAACATCTGCTGTTTTGCAAGGCCTGGTGTTGTCATCTTATCATGGACAGATGACAAGTCAGATCCTCAGTATGAAAGATCTGCTGAGGCTTTTTCAGTTCTCTCGAATGCTACAGATGCCTGTGGTAGGAGAATAGAAGTAATCAAGCTCCACATTCCTGGGCCTCTGTACATGACGGAGGAGGAAGCAGCAGGAGTTAAGGTATGGTATACATCTGTCTGCTGTTTCTGTTCAATATCTTCTGGGCCCAGAGATATTACAAGGCAATACTGCGTTGCTGATTTTTTTTTTTTTTTTAAGTGAACCTAAAATGCCCTTATAAAAGAACAATTAAGTAAAAAAACAAAAGGAAAGAATAAAAACAACCAGAAAATTGAAAATACAATCAATAACAAACAACAACAAACTATTCGAGGTGTTCTATTTGCTTAAACCATGTGTTGAATCGAAAGGGATTTGATTCAATTCGAATTGGCCAATTCAGGCTGATTTTGACAACCTTACTTACAGTGCTAATATTTTATTGGTGCACATACTTGGACAGGTGATGAACGCAAAATACAGGTTTGCGGAGACAAGGCTGGCTGCTTCGTATGTAAATTTTTATATTGCCAATGGTGGTGTCATAGCTCCATCTTTTGGGGATGAAAAGAGGGATAGGGAAGCTTATAACGTTCTCTGTTCGGCCTTCCCGGATCATGAGGTATGTCACCTCTTCCCAGATATAGTTGGGTAAAACTTTTTCTTTTATGATGCTTTGTTTATCAGTAGTTCAAAATATTGAGTTATGGATGATCAGGTTGTGATGATAGAAGAGGCACGGGAGATTTGCCTTGGTGGGGGTAACATTCACTGCATAACACAACAACAGCCAGCTTAGACAGATCTAGGAGCATAGTTTCTATTTAATGTTTGGCACTCGATGTCTTGCTAGTGCTCAACTCCCGATGTTTTGGTTGGTTACTGTAATATATATAATTTGTTTAGCATTAGCTTTCCTCTTAGGTTATATAGTTTCCCAAATAGTTTATCTCTACTTGAGCTTTTTTTGGTGAATTTGCAGATAAAAATCTGTCATTTTTAATGGGCAGCTTCTAAAGGTCCATTTCTATTGTTGGTGTTGCTTCTCTACCTTCTTAATCTTGTGGCAGTCAATGCCAAAACCTGGATGGTCATTGAGCTTTTTCTAATGGTACTCTGCACTCTCCCCATGAACTCTAAGGTTGCAGTCATAAAATCTTCTGCTAGTGTAAGAACATTACTTAAGAGAACTCAATTCAAATTTCTAATGTTTATATTAGCATTTCGTAACTTTATCAATGGAATTCTCAAAAGTTTGGAATTTTACTAATTTCTCTCTCATCACACAAAACAAGCACACACAGTGGGTCGTGTTTGACAGGTGGAGAAGGCGGTCGTGTGATGCTTCGTCTTATGACCACCTTTTCCACTTTCTCACACCTCAGAAGTGTGCCAAGAAAATCCATTCATTTAAAACGACTTTTGATTGCTATGCTTGAAAGAGGTGCGCCGGACAAACAGTCTTCGGGAGACTGTTTTCTCCAGGATCGGAACACGTCCTGTAAAAGATTCCACTGAGAAAAGTGTTTTATTTTGTTACCTGCCTGAGGGTCAAAGCTTTTGTTCAACTTTTCGTTCTCTTAAGATACAGGATTGTTTTTTGATGCTATGGGGCATTGGTTCTGCCATACTTCAACTTGTGTCGCTATACTTCGCCTACCAGCGCCCCATCTGTGACACCAAAGTGCCCCATCTGTCACACCAACCCCTCTAGAACTAGCTCCATTCACTTTCACGTTTGGAGAAAAGTAATGTCCAGAAAATGACCCTGCCTCCCAGTCTTGGTAGATTTGGCACTCCTCTCCACCATTATTGCAGGATATGGTACTGATAAAGTGTCACAGGTGAACCTTTCTGCGCACGACTTTTACGTCTACCGTAATCTCGCGGTTATGACGAGGGAACAACTTGTACCATTCAATTATTGTTAGAAGAAATATGTCAGATGAGATAAGCTTTTTAAGTTTTTTAAGTTGTAAAATGCATGGTCATTTATTACGCAGCGAAGCTCCCATGTGCCCACAATCCCATCTTGATAATTTAGGAGGATCATAGCTAAGATTAATGTACTGATGAACCATATTAGTGCGATCGAATATATATTTTTAGAATAGCTACAAATTAAGTAAAATAAATAATAGGAGCTAAATAGCTTTCAGCTAATCACGTTCCAGTGATATAGCTTCCTGTAACATCTGATGGAGAATCTGTCTACTGTTTCCGTATCTAAAAGATGTAACTTTGTAGTGAATTTTAATTTATAAATCATGAATAATATTAAAGTACAAACCTTCAAGAATCTAAGATGTTAAGGAGTCGTTCGATTGCCTAAAAATTTAAAATCCCTAGGATTTGAGGACCGTAAATCTAAGATCATATCCTCCTCCTGTCCTCCTCCTGATTTTAAATCAGATATTTTCGCAATACAAAAAGAAAAAATAAAGATTTCAAGTGTAGTTGTTAGACCTGACCTAGGATCCTTGGTTTGATGAACCATGAATTTTATCATGGGTCTTTTCCATATAAGTAAAAGCATACCACCTCATCTCCACAGATTTCAAATTTGAAACAATCAAATGCCCCTTAAAAGGCATAAATTATATTGCCTACTCCTAATAGAATTCATGGTAGATGTCATTTTGAACCTTACATTTTGCTTATAATTCTAAAAATGAGACGATGTCTCTTAATTTTCCAAATAAGGCCCTCACTTTTCATAGAAACTTCCATATAAGGGTTATAGCCGTCTCACTAGAGGGGTATCCTCATCCTTTCATAATAAACCATTTTGAATTCCACTTTTACCCTTATAAAAGTGTTATCCAAATTGATAAATTCGCCAAAATATGATCTCTTTTTCTCAAATTATAGATTAAGAAAATAGGCCTGGAAACGAGAGTTTCCCTACATTCATTCACATAATCGAATGATGGAGTTGGAAGAAAGAATAAATGGAACGGGAAGCTCCTCATCAAAATCCACCAAACGTTTATCAACTTTCTAGTGCGATCACACACAGCCAAGCATTTTCGTTTAAAAGTTTGTCATGTGAACAAGGTCTTTTTCAGCCTGAGGGGCATAGTTCAAATGTGCCAACTTGGGGCATGTTTTGCTGTGCATCTTTGGTAAAACTTGTGATCGTCTATGTTCTTGGTGAGTCTCACGTGCAAGTTGAAGTATGTAAAGATCTTATTACTTGGTACCAAATGCAGCTTTGAACCTTGTGAACAAAGAGAAGGAGGGGGCTTCAGTTTTCTTGCAGACAGTGGGGATTGAATCTTCCTGCCGGAACAAGGTCTTCTGCAGCAGTTTTTCATGCTATAATGTGGCGCTTGATAGTGTCCTTGTAGGGTGGAATTCTCAAGTTCTCTATCCTTTTAAGTGAAATATTTTCACCTTGTTGCATTATAACAACTAAGATCATGGAAAAACGATTGCTTTATTTCCAATTTAGACTATCGAGGGCCTCTAAAAGGCTGATTAACCGCACGAGAGAGGAGAAAAGAAAAAAATTACCCTATGTAGGTGACATTTGAGAGGACCTCCTGAAGGCCACAGAAATTTGGCATGAAAGGTATTCGATGTGGTATTTCGCCATTTCTCTAACGCACCAAATTTAGCTTCCGTGTATTTAGTTGTTTCGAATCCCAACCATTTTGCGTTTCCCAACCTGAGGTAAGGGATGGTGATAAAAGGATATTGTCCCGACTCGACGGTTCTAGGGGGGAAATATGTTCGCTGAGCCTGCTTTTGGTATTCTATGGATAGAAAAATTATAATTGTACTTTTAAACTGAAAAATATTCAATGTGCCTGTGAAGGCCATTCGGTTCGGCCTGCGATACTCAATCTGTCTGCGTAAGACGATTCACCTTCGATATTGGTGATATTGGTCGAACGCGGACACGGTTGTGGATTAGTTTTTGGTCTGCATCTGCGAGGAGCAAGCGTAAGCCTGGTTCGTGTCCGAATCACAAAGCGCCAAAACACCTTCCACGCACGTGATTCTTTTGTGTAGGGAAGGGTGCAGATTCACCATCGGACGTCGGCCATGTTGGCACCGTTGAAAAATCAATGCAAGGGAAGCAGGAAAAATAAGCGATCTTGACATCACCAGAGTGTGGAGCATACCACTCAGATTTTGGGTGTTCGTTCACAGAGATTTGGTGGTCCTGGCTGATCGGGAAGCTAGATCTTGAACGATTCTCAAATGATTTAGGCTCTGGGCACACACCAGGGGAAAATGGGTTGCACCTTTTCTGGGTTGAACGCAATCTACGATGCTGTTAATGGAGGTGGGGACGTTTGGATCAATGAGAACAGGTTCAGAATAATCAGGCAGCTCGGAGAAGGTGGGTTTGCCTTTGTATATCTGGTGAAGGAGGTCACTCCAGAAGGATCGGGGAGCAAATTCAAAGACCCATCTCATGTTTCTGGTGAGTCTTTCCAGATTCCATGCGCTATATATAATCTGAATTTTTAGAACTTCTAAAAGTTTGGCTGTGATTCAGGCTTATCTTTGCACCTACAAGTGCTCTTTATTTCATTGTTTACAAGCGTGTTCCTTCGTTAGCATTTTGGGTGCTTGAAGAATACATGAAGTATTTTTAATTAGGTTCACCATTCGATTTGTTTTTTCACATTGTTTTGGAAATAATGGGGGATATTATGAGATCTGATCTTGGATTGCGAACTTTACCCTGCAAGGTAGGTAGGAATATATCGCGATATAGTGGTAGTTCTTTTTGCTTGTCAGCGGCATTTTTCATAGCGGGGGCAGTTCTTTTCTTGGATAATTTTGTCTCTATGAGTGCCAACAAAATTTTCAATAACAAACTCAGGAGTTTGTGGCTACTCTTTTCAATACTGTAAACGCATTTTGATTTTTATCAGTTTGAGCTCAGTGCACATAACGGGTCCTTATGAGGATTTCTTTAATGACCTTGCCGGGAAGCTTGTTGCCTAGCTTGTTTATCTGCATTTTAACAGAAATACCACCGAAGTTGCTTTTTGTGATCGATGAAACATGGAGGTTGATACACTGGTTTGGAGCCGAAACTGAAAGATCTGACTTTCCTTTAATATTGTTTTTCAAGTTCCATGCTTGCACATAAAGTGCCCAATGGGTATGAGTCTGAGGTTGCTTTTGATGCCATGGTTCCTTGACTATGGCATCTTGGTTTCCTTTTCCGGCATTCATGGTTAAGGTTTCTGTCAAATGAATTTTATTATATATTATGCCAAGATCACGTATCATATTGATGGAGATTCATCACCGTTTGATTTCCGAAGCATATATAGCATAGTAATGCCAGTTAGTAGCTAGTCGTGACTCGTATTAAAAGTACTTAGCCTTTCATTTAGTGAAGCACCGTCGACTGAGTAGAGTATGATTTCAATTACTTTTATTTTTCTGTTTTGCCTTTATGTTTACACGACTAATAATTTCACCGATGTAACAAATAGGTCATCACATTCATTCTCTTAACTTTGTCTTTCCTTAGACAATGGCATGTATGCAATGAAGAAGGTTTTGATCCAGTCAGGGGAACAACTAGAGTTGGTGAGGCAAGAAATAAGTGTTTCATCCCTTTTTAGTCATCCCAACCTGCTTCCTCTACTTGACCATGCTACTATCGCAGTGAAGGTACTTGCTTTAGATTACTTGTCTTTTCCCTTCCCCAGATATGTCTACTGTTGTATCAGCTTGATAGCATATACTGTTCAAGTGCTTGACATAGTGTGGAATTGTATGATTTTGGTATGGCAAGCAATTTTACAAGAATTCAATTGTTTTATCCGCATTTCCTTAAAACTATTCATTTGGTGTATTACATGATTCATAAGTAATGACTGATCTCTCATTGTCTCACATTGTTAGCTTCTATTCAAAGTGGGAACGAAATGTGTTAATGCTCTTGATGTACTTCTAAAAGAAGCTGTGTGGCTCCGAAAGCCAGATCTAGGGTATCAGGAATGAGTAGCATGCTTGTTTATATGGGGCTGGGATGTGCTTAAATCTATATTTTTTTGTTATTCTCTGCATATAAATGTGTACGTCATTTTAAACATGTTCTGCTTCATTGCATTTGTTGGTTTCCTCTTTAAAGTAATGCCATTTACTTTATCCAAATTCTGATAGCACGGAATCCAATAACTGTAGTTTGGCTTTCTGCTTCTGTGCATCTGTTTGCACCATGTTTCTTTTATGCTCATAATGCACATTCTCTGGCAGCTAGAATGAAATGCAGTTTGAAGTGTTGCACAGAGGACTTTAAACTAGCCTATATTCTTTTGAATTTATGTAGGGCCCTCAAGAAGATTCATGCCATGAGGCATATTTACTGTTCCCAGTTCATTTAGATGGGACCCTGCTTGACAATGTCAAAAGCATGAAAGCAAAGAAGGAGTACTTCCCTACTGTTACAGTTCTTCAAATTTTCCAACAGGTACCTTTTTACTGCATGGTACTATATGTATTTGATATGTATTATTCTTTTCAAGATTGAACACTTGTATTAATTTAGATATTTCTACTATTTTTGTTTATGATTTTCCCAAGAGAAGTGAAGCAGCAAAGTGAAACATGAACCTTTTGAGCATACTTTGAAGGTGTAACATGCTTATATTAGTGGAAAAAATTAATGATATGAAATGCCGATCTTGGGAGTGCAACTCAAAGTAGTAGTAAAAGCAGTTCTGATGTTGCATTGAGGACAAGTAGGAGTGGGTCTCAATCATGTCAAACTAACAATCAGTCGGAGTTATTTGGTTGGCTAAATTATGACACAATAGCTTCCATAGACTTGGCATGATGCTGCTGCATGTAAAAGTGAAGGCCTGAAGGGTACTAAACTAGTGAAGCTTGTGGTGCATAAGTCAATGTAAGCTACTTCGTTGAAGAGTAATTTTCTTTAAGTCATAGTAGATACTATATTTGGAGGTGCAACTGAGAAAACTGATACTCCATTTGTTGCGAGGAGTGAAAGAGCTGAGTGCCTTAAATATATGAGTTTCACATGTGAAGGCCTGAAGGGTACTAAACTAGTGAAGCTTGTGGTGCATAAGTCAATGTAAGCTACTTCGTTGAAGAGTAATTTTCTTTAAGTCATAGTAGATACTATATTTGGAGGTGCAACTGAGAAAACTGATACTCCATTTGTTGCGAGGAGTGAAAGAGCTGAGTGCCTTAAATATATGAGTTTCACATGTACACACTATATGGAGGGTCAATACCATGACAATTTCCTAACATGCCACATAGGAGGTTTGTTTTTTTCTTTTTTCCAGCTAAAAGACCTCATATGTGGCATGTTAGGAAATTGTTGTGGTATTGACCCACCATGCAGGGTCGAATTTTTTGTTTTTGTTTTTTCAGCTTGCTTCTCCTTGCATACAAACTGTACTACTTGACTTACCCAGCATAAGAATGTGCGGTCAAAAAGAGACCAAATAAATTAGACCTGTTTGGACTATTTGTGACTGTTAAAGAACAGCCACATATTATATTTCTTGTATTTGTGATGAAGTGCAGAAAGCTGTCCATTGAAAAAACTAAGTGCAGAAATCTTTTTTGGAATAACTGAGTTGCGATACAGCTTTGTGCAGGACTGAAGTACATGCACAGTCTTGATCCTCCATATGCCCATAATGATGTTAAGCCAGGGAATGTCCTTCTAACACATAGGAAAGGGGAGATACCGCTTGCAGTTCTGATGGACTTTGGGAGTGCTGCACCTGCAAGGAGGGAAATACGTTCTCGTTCACAGTCATTGCAGTTGCAGGTATATCCAATTTAGTTCTCTCTATATGTGTCATGCAAATCCCTGCTGTTTCTGCTTTGGTCTGTCCTATTCTTTATCATCACATTAACATGTTTCTTTTGATTTTGTAATAGGAAACAATTGTTGCAAAATACTTTCATTTGCTATTTTATGGATGACATGCACATTTCTAGGGCTTATGCTGCATTTATTCATGGACCTAGATATTTCTTTAGGGGTATCCTTGTTGCTCTCATTTCAATTACTCTCTGTTAGCATGTCCTGTTGCACCTAGAGAACACTCGATCCCTGTCTCATGTCCACACTTTTTAACATCAACCAACTTATCCTTGTCGGTTCCAGGAATGGGCAGCTGAACATTGTTCCGCACCATATAGAGCACCTGAACTGTGGGACTGTCCAAGCCATGCTGATATTGACGAAAGAACTGATGTTTGGTCGTTGGGATGCACTCTCTATGCAATAATGTGAGAATGCTGTGTTTGTGAGTTTTAATTTTTTAAATGCACATTTTTTTCTTCATTTACAGCTTCCAGGATGTCTGTACTATAATTTGCGCTTCACTGTTTGGCATATATTCAGTTTTTGGCTGTTGTTTGTGATACTGTACAATTTACAGAATCCTGTTTACTTTTTAAATAAGATTATTCATAGCAAAGTAGAGTTCAATTCATTGGTCACTGAAATTAAATGGAAAACTTGGGTTTTATATGTGCATGTGCCCTCATCATATCCAGCTTATTGTCATGTCTTACACATGTTTTATTCATGCATGTATTCTGCTATGCACCACACATGATAAAGTAATATCTGATATGCTTATGACCACTATTTTTTTCTCTATCCATACTTGACTGGTTTAAGTGTCATCTTATGATGTTCTGAATGCCTTGACTCTGTAATGGAATCTGATTGCTTTTTATGAACATATAATTGCTAAAGTTCTTTATCATTTGCTAGTATTATAGAGTTCATGCCTTTCCTGTAAATTTACATGCTTACAAATGCAAGTACTGCCCTTCATTTATGCACTTACATTTGGAAGTGTCAATATTCATTCCCCAGTGTCTTGTATGGAGCTGATAAGTACACCTGTATGCATTACCTTTGGTTCAATGTTCATGTGCAAACATAGAATGTTTTCTCATGTTAACCTACGACTTCAATGGCATATGAAAATCCTATTATTGCGTTGGAAACATTATTTTGTTAATTGCATGAAATCTGGATATGAAGTTTGAACAAATAGTTATATCTGCATCAAGACTCGTGTTGCATGCATTTAGAGGGTTGCATGCGCAAAGAGAAAGGATTCATTCCATAATTATTTTTAATATTTTTGCAGAATTTCCTACCTGATCCAGTGATACTTTCATTTGCCACTATTGATGGCCTTTATCTTGGCTCTTTCGCTTGAGATTCGTAGGTGACAATTTGGAAGTGACATACATTATCCTAGTCCTATTTTCGTCTGCAAGTGTTTAAGTCATTCATCCACACATATTTCAACAAAAGTTACACAAAATGACTAATGAAAAATCAACTATTAAATGATTGGTCTTTGAATAGCAGTTAAAGATTGTGATCAACAAAGGATTTTGAATCCCAGGTTTCTCAGATTCTCTTCCAACTGAGGTTAGCAGTTGAAAAGGTCTGAAGACTCTGCACCATTAACAATCTTGGGAACCTGTCCGAGACAAGATCACCAAGCACTTCTATGATTCAGTTATAGAGGGTAAACTTCGAATGAGTGTATGTTTTTCACATGAAAACTAGAATCCTCATTAAAAAATGTAGTTGGAAGATTAATAAATCATATACCTATATAAAAACCACCATAATCACTGTAAAGAGTTATCCTTATGACACTAGATTTTCCAAATTTGTAATTCAAAAAACATGATCTTATCCTAAATGGTTTTTGTATTGTTGCTTCCTGCTTCAGCTCTACTTATAAGTACCTCTTCTCTGACTTGTACTCTGATGAAATGTATTTTCATTTCTTTAAGGCCACATACAGAATGCAATAAGGACCCATATTTTAAATTAGTCTTAGAAAATGTGTATGCATAGACACACACAGAGTCCATTTTGCCATCAATCCATTGGGATACAGTCAGTGAAAATTAGAAACGAAGAAAGCAACAATGGACTTTGTTGCTATTTAACTTTCATGAAATATGAGCACAAGTGAGGGGCAGGGAGAAAACATGTATAATGCCTAGAGTTCCCACATTTTGGTCTCAAGTTGTTTTGCTCATGGGACATCTCAGCCATAAATTTTCTAAGTTGGATGAGGTCCATGGCAATTTCTTGTTGGCAAGCAAGTAGAAATCTGGTTCCTTTGGGTTTTTTTCACTACCTGTTTTAAGACGTCAAGTCTTCCTTGTTAACAAGCATTTTAGTCAGAACCTAGCCCCATTACTGCAGGGTTTACTGTTTAGTTTGTAATATTTTACTGAGCAGAATCTGTTGCCTTTTCAAGAAGCTGTTGAATTGTCTGAATTTTTTGAAAAGGTTAAAGACTAGTACTTCTTTCTTGTCCTCATGCTTTTGTTCCATGAAATCATAATTGGCATCCCTTTCACAGCTTAAATCATGAAGAAATTGCTGATTTCTGGTAACTTTTTGATATTTGATTTTTATTTTTAGGTATGGTGAATCCCCTTTTGAGTATGCCCTAGGCGAATCTGGAGGGAGCCTTCAGCTGGCTGTGATGAATGGACAAATAAGATGGCCTTCAGGGCCTAATCCTCCTTATCCTGAACAGTTGCATCAGTTTGTGGTATGGATGCTTCAGCCTCAAGTGGCAGTTCGCCCATGGGTCGATGATATTATTATCCATGTTGATAAGTTGATATCAAAGTTCTCAAGTTGATAAGAGAGCACTTTAGCGGAATGCACTTTGAACAAGAACAGTGATGTTGCATCACGCTTTGGTTCCAGGATTCCATTATTTTAACAAAAATGAGTTATAAGTTAGTCTGGTTCTCATCAGATCGGGTTTTGTTATGGTTTTGAGAAATGGAGTACATGTGCCTAAAGAAAAGCTCTCTCTCTCTCTCTCTCTCTTTTAACGTGATGCCATGTCTTCTTCTATTAGGCTTCTTCATGGTCCACAAATTTGCCCATATTTGGTTGTGGTTGCTGATAAACCTCAGCAGCTGGTATGTGATGAGTTCACCATGGTATGCTAAGGTTCTTCTTTTACTGCTGTGCCCAAATCTGAACTCTCAGCAACTCGGTCCAACAATATTGTGTCCGATATCATCCTTCTCTTCGTAGATTTTCAAGATCCTCTCGTTTAGATCCTTTCTAATGGAATCAGACATTGTAAATTTAGTCTACATGGACCCTTTAGTGAGGGTCAGCATCCAAGTTATGGGAATCAGACTCGCCTACAGGATCTCCTAGCAATTAAAGAAACTGAAAACCAGAAACATTTTGAAGCAGCCAGTTCTTCAAATTTTTTGCCTTAATACGACTGGTGATTTGTTCTTAAACAAAACAGCATGTGTATCAAATTGGTTGAATCCAGATTCATCAAAACAAGAAATTGGGAGATCTTAGAACAGGTTGTGAGGATTGGGATGATGTTGGGGACGATACGATCCAGTCTCCGCTGTTAATTGACGTATCCCTATGCATTTTCTAACTTGAAACTTCCTGGTGGTCCTCAAGAATATGACAGCCTTCCTATTTTCATGGCTATTGCTCTTGTTGGTGGTGCACATGGACAGCTGTGGTTGAAATCCATCCAGGTCCATCCACATCTCATGAATAAATGTCTTGGCAGCAATGTTTAATTCTTCTAAATATTTATTTTCATAGCAGATTGCTGCGTTAAAGTTCCGCGTGTTCACATCGCATGTATTGCAGGGAAAAGGAAGAAAAAAGAAAAGCATTTCTGGTGCAATAATTCATGTGAGTTGAGTGTGATGTTTGTATAAAAAGATTGCGATTGCTCAACGTCGAAGACATCCGCCATTATTGCATCAGCGCCAACTCTTGTCTTAAATAAAGTTTCTTTTCTCAACTTTTTCTTTTATGATGAAGAAAACCATTTATTTCTGTTAGATGTATTTTGTCAATTCACATGGTGCATGCTTATCAGTATTGCCACTCGGTGTAAGGCCGTAAATTGCGAATCGGGCAGGTTGCTTGGCGTTTCCTGCGAACGTGTAATGGAGACCACGCATATGCCTCCACAGGGCATTTGACGTGAGGAACTGAACTATTTGGCAGAAAGACGAGGAACATGTCCGGCGTTTGAATGTGTCAGCGGACTCATGGCGCTTGTCATGACTTGATTGTGTTACACCAACTAAGAAATATGTTCTCTTTCATTGCTTTGGCCATGAAGAAATCAGAAATGGACATGTCAACGTTAGAAATTGAACTCTGCAATCCCTTCAAGTTTATGGATTTAAGCCAACCTACCTTGCTTGATGTATGCAACCTTAATTTGCCGGTGTGTAAAGCACCAATCAATATATATATATATATATATATATATATAATGTTAGCACATAGCTATTTTACATGAAAAACGTAGGCTGGTTTGGGAACCGGTGTTGCTCGTCTTCTCTATGTTCAGGGTTCAAGCACTGGGCCCTCCCGATGCTTCGACTCTCTTCCAAGGTAAGTGGTTTAGAGGGCCATTATTCTCGTTTTGCAGCGCCTTGTGGATGTTAAATTGCAGCACCTGTAGAGAGAGAGAGAGAGAGAGATGCAAACTGTGTATAAAATATTTCAGATTTGACATCCTAAGATTTGATACCCACGGCGTAGGAGTGGATCAAAATTCAACGTTTAATGAGTTCCCGATGAACTAGAGTTCTAAACTTGAATAATTTATTTCAACATGGGGTCATCCTATATCTCTCACTCTCATGCTATTATTTGACGAACTTTATATATTATATATCGTATAATGTCTGTTCATAAAGAGAGGATCTACCACGCTTACTACTTATTCTTCCTTATAAAAGGTATATCTTACTCATGCCCCTTTGTAAAGAAATGGACATGGCGGATATTACCTTGGTAATCTATCCTAAGATATGTGAAACTGTAGGATGCAAAATCGTTTTCTTCATATATATATATATATATATATATATATATATATATATATATATATATATAGAGAGAGAGAGAGAGAGAGAGAGAGAGAGAGAGAGAGAGAGAGGACTTAGATTTGGGTATGATGTCCTTTTCCAAATTAGATATGGAGATAAGGGAGAAGAGTAGGATTTGAGGGGGAAATGGGCGGTGGAGGTGAGAAGACTTGATGCGCTGAGCCCACGAGTGGCTGCCTTGCCTCCACGCGGTGGGCTGATGTGGCCATCCAGAAAGATCGGAGTTGAGTGGCTGCCAGAGCCCATCCCAGATTTGCTGTGGGACCCACAAAACCATACATGCTTTCTACGCGCCTCAGCCTTTCACCCCCTAGAACACACGCGCGCACATGCGCACACACACACACACACTCTCTTTCTTAAATCTGAAAGTGCATTATATACATATATATTAATCAGTTAGGGAATAAAAAGTTGACAGTGTCATCAATCAGGGAACAAAAATTTGGTAGCTGCAAATTTAAAACCGTAAGTTTTGTTAAAAGCACCATCAACCGTTCTCATGTCAAATGTTTTTCAACGATAAATTTTTAATTTTTAGCAATCCATGCAACGTTTAGTAGATTCGAACTCCTATATATGTGTGTATGTGTGACATGGTTTTGAAGTTTCAGCAACTTCCATGAACCATAACAAAATCAAAGATCGAAGAGGGTTGGACTCAATAAAAGAGTCAAAAACTTTTTGCTGAGGGAGATTTAAGAGTATATACTTCAAATTTTAAGGTGCACTTGTATATGAATAAACAAAAATTATGGAGGCATCAATGTGTAAGTAAGGTCATTTTTGTAGACCGGCACGCGCAATGGCCCACATCAGCCTACACTTATCTCCGCTACTGGGTTCTACTAATAGAAGGCCTGTTAATAATGTATACCGGCGCGGATTCACATTTTTGTTTAGCCAACAAACAAAAGATAAAGTAGAGGATGTTCTTCATTCATTTGTTGTTACTGGGATGAAGAGGCAATATGGAAAAGAGAGAAACCAATTTTTTGGAGTGGGAGACTTCTAACCTGTTGTGACTATAGTACTCCACTTACCAATAGTGGTGCAAAGCTGGGTTGAAAGCTACTTCATCAGCATGATCACAACTTTCAGAACTACAGTGCAGCTGCATTGAGTTGGTGCAGATTCTTAGGACCACATATCTTCATAATTTAGACCTCCCATTCCACAAAAATTTTATAGAGGAAGTTGTCTTAAAGTTTCGGCCTCTGTGGTTCGACTGGAATTCAGTTTTGGCTTGAAAACAAAGCTGCATATCAATCATAGTTGGTAAACCCGTGACTTAGGCTCGATCGGCTGAAGACAGGGTCGTCGGGTAAGAGAGTTGAGTTAGTGACTTGATTTTGTTAGATAATAAATTTTTGTAGGACATTTTTTTTTTATAAATAGATGAAAAAGGTATCTTTGTCAGGTTTTCCTCTTTGATTTTTTGATGAGCTAAAACTCAATAACATGTAATATGAGTATTTTTTTAATGTATATTTAGTAAAGCTTGTGTATTTTCACAATTCAAAAAATAACAAACTATAGTATTCAATAATGAACTTATTAAAAAAACATATAAGTAGTTGGCCATCCTAGCTGACTCAGAGGACCCTGACTCATGACCTAATAAATGGACGATTCTAGCTGTTTGCAATTTGGATCAACGAGTTTGCCAACTATGCCTAGAATGTGTCGCCAAATGATTCATTGCATTTAATGTATGCCATTTGTTATTTTAAATAGTTTTTCAAAAATTAAACTACACATATGATGAAAAATACTAAAAATATATAAATGAAAAGAGGTTTGGTGTCTAAATCGGAACATTCTATGAGCTGAAGAGCTAGAATCATATAATTTTATTCATTTAAAACATTAAATTTTAACAATTTCTCGAATTTGAACAGTTAACACCATTTATAAAGTTAAACCTGTGAAAAGATTAAAACTAAAAGAATGTTAAAAAGGCCAAACAACCGTAAACTGCAAGTACAAATAGTGTCGGCGCATTGTTAGTCAGGTCATGCAGTATATGTAGGGAGGTCAAGTGGAGCTCATGCCGGGCTCTCAAGCGGACCACAACATCAGTTCGGTCCGGCTGGTGGCCCGATTATATTAAAAAGTTATATATTTAATATAATTTAATATATAAATATAATTGATTATACAATATATAATAATAATAATAATATTAAATATAATTGATTATACAACATATAATAATAATAATAATAATAATAATAAGTTATTAGGTATTGACTGGGGTCAGACTAACCTAAACCAATCCTAAAGATTAAGACTGAGTCAGGCTGGCTGGTTGTCAGGGTACGTGCCCATCCGATACCCAGCCACGTTAATAGTTCTATATGTTTGATAGGTTGCCGGAAAATTGAGAATTTGTATTAACTAAAAGTTTTCAAATTTTTTTTTTTTTGATTGTTGCCCCGAACGCTAAAAAGTTTTCAACTTTCTTTTTGATTGTTATCCCAAAACTATATTTTGCAAAACTTTATGGATAACTGTACAATAGATTTTTACAGCTTAGAAAACCTTATTATCATTTCTATCATCGTACCTGGTATTTTAATTAATTTGAGTGACATAGCAACAGTAAATATAAGTTTTTATTGGTAGTTGTCAGCAAAAACGTGGCTTCTTTTAAAAGAGGAAAAATACTAGACTTGTATTTGTGATTGCAGCAAAAGAAGGCGTCTCTAATTGAAAAAATTTCAAGTGCATAATTGCTGGGGGAAGATGACGACGGGATCAAGGGGACATCAAGGCAGCATATGTGTACAAAGTAGGATAAAATGTTTCTTCGCCTAACAAAGATGACGTGGAACACTCAATTATGCGGTGGGGATCACATTAATTGTTTTTCTTGTGATTTTTTCTCCGAAGGAAAAAAATCATTGGACATGTTAGGTTCTTTCTCTGCGTCCCCATTGAACATCAATGGGTGAGTCGGCAGGCCAAATAAGTGCTATACTCCAGTTGATGAATGTAAATATAAGATCAGTTTCAAAATTCTTCACGAGTTGGAGTTGGTGAATGTAACTATAAGATGAATGTAAATATAAGATCAGTTCCAAAATTCTTCGAGTTGGTGAATGTAACTATAAGATTACTCAGGTTTCAAAATCTTAAAAAATGAATAATCGTCATTATGCATGCATGCGCGCACACACACATGCACATGCACATGTATCATTATTTGATCGTGCATGGCTGCGCAGACACACAAAAATATATATATGTATATATAAGGATGGAGAGAGAAGTAGAGAAAAGAAAAGGAAATTACTGTTGGAGAAAACATGAGTTGCTTTCACGATTCAAAGGAAGAAAGAAAAGGACTGAAGATGAAGCTTTGGCCGTAGGCACTGGCGAGGATAACTCAGAGGCCCCTCTCAGCTGATCAGATCTCGCCACGTGTGAATCTCTGGATTCTCTCTCCCTCGGCCATTACATGATCTCCTCCACCACCAGCTACCCCTCCCCCACAGCCCACACCCTTCCTCCTTCCACAGGCCCATGGTGGAATAGGAAGATAGAGTCTTAGAGAGAGAGAGAGATGGTGAAAGAGGAGGGGATCCTGAGAGGCAGGCAAGGGGGAGGGGGGCTATGGCCGTCCCGTGAGTGGCTCTGCGAGGTCTGTGAGTCGGCTCCGGCCACAGTGACCTGCAAGGCCGACTCGGCGGTGCTCTGTGCCACCTGCGACGCCGATATCCACTCGGCAAACCCGCTGGCCCGCCGCCACCTTCGGGTGCCGATCCACCAGTACAACCCCGCCGCTTCTGATAAGTTCTTCAGGGACAACCAGCGCCACCACTATCACCAATCTGACAAGATCACCGCTATTCATGGCGGTATTAAGCAGGACGTCGACGAGGATGATGACTATGATGACGCTGACGACGAGCAGGAGGCCAATTCATGGCTGCTACTGCAGCCAGGCGGGAAGGCCATAGGTGGGGAGGATGATGGCTTGCTACTTGGTGGCGGAGGCCGTGGCGGTGGTGGCGGCGGCGAGGTTGATGAGTACTTGGACTTGGTTGATTATGCGGAGGCATGCAACGAGAACCAGTCATACCCACATGTGCAGAGTCAGTACCATCAGAAGCAGCAGCCGGAGGAGAAGAAGGAGGCCGAAGGGAATGACGGCGTTGTGCCGGTACCGTGCCTGGAGCTTATCAAGGATCAGCAGCTAAACAACCAGCAGTACCTGGACTTTGATCTTGAGAATCCGAAAGGAGGGTATGGTGGTTACCCTGGCTCACTGAGCCACAGTGTAAGTACAACCATGAAAGAACACTGTTACATTCCTTACCATTTCTTTCCCTTTCTTAAAATTTGATTCTCTTTCTCTTACAATTTAGGTCAGTTCCTCTCAGATTGGAACCTCTTGCTAAGTCCTTCACTTTAACTTTAGGTGCCAACTTTATTATTCATCTATTTTTGCCGGTTGATCTGAATTGGAGTTTTAATAGGCTGTGAATATATAGTTATTTTTTGTCTATTTAAGTGAAGGGGATTGTTCTTTTTTTACTCGCATGGATCTGGGTTTCTGAGGGTACTCGATGGTTCTGGTTACCCTTAAATAGGACAACTGGGAAGATGGAATTTTTGAATGTCTTTTGTTGATTGTTTGGTGCATATATATAGGTCATACAGTTAAGGTGATTATGAAAAAATTCTGCATCATTGGTTACTAGAACAAAAGATTTTACAGGAACCCATTTACATCTGCATAAGGTTCATACAATTAGCTGAAGTTTGAGCTGATGCCAGTTTTCTTTTCTTCTTTCATTCGAAACCATCATAATCTGATTTTTTATGCTCATTTTTGTGTGAATTGTCTCCTGCATAAGTCAGGAGTTCTCTGTTAAGCAACTGCAGCTTTTGAATTTATAGTTCAAGATCCAAAATATACATAACATATGCACGATTAATTGATTTAAGTTGTTTCTCGAGCAGGAGGCGAAAAACTTATTTCATGAAGGAAAAAGGGCAGTTATATTTATAATTTGTTCACGAGACGTGATAATTAACGCCAAGACAGACTCTCACGATATTATTCTATGATTTTTTCCAACATCCGACCTAACCTTGGTGAATTACGCGCCTAGAAATGCAATTTACAAAAAAGAAGAAAACTACCCTTTTTGTCACAGATTTTCAAATATTTATACCTCTTCATTTTGCAGAATTATGCAAAATATATGCCAATTCACTTCTTTGCTAGGAGCAACAACAACAACAACAATAATAATAATTTTTTTCTTCTCAATCTTTCAGCTTTAACTTATTTATCAATGGATTATTACAAATTTTATACTCTAACGCCATATTTTCCTTAAGTTATTTCTGAATAATTACGAAGAGTAGCATAGATCGATCCACCCGAGCTTTTGTATGATCGGGCGTACGTGCTTCTGTTACGTCTCAGGTTTCAATGTCATCGCTGGAAGCCGGTGTAGTCCCAGACGCTGCCATGAGTGAAAA
Organism: Nymphaea colorata; assembly: GCF_008831285.2. Taxonomy (NCBI): domain Eukaryota; kingdom Viridiplantae; phylum Streptophyta; class Magnoliopsida; order Nymphaeales; family Nymphaeaceae; genus Nymphaea; species Nymphaea colorata. The sequence continues at coordinate 23,193,052 of NC_045145.1, forward strand.
CTCTGGCTTCTATTTCACACCCTCAAAAGGATCAATGGAACTCTCCTCAGGTCTTACAACCATGCAAGTTCCGCAATACATGGCAATGGACAGGGAAGCGCGTGTTCTGAGATACAGAGAGAAACGGAAGAACAGAAAATTTGAGAAGACAATCAGATACGCTTCGCGCAAGGCATATGCTGAAACGAGACCAAGAATCAAAGGTCGGTTTGCAAAGAGAACAGATGTTGAAATCGATCAAATGTATTCAACTTCTATAATGGTTGAAACAGGTTATGGAATCGTCCCCACACTTTGATGCAGCAAAAATATTAGGCCTTGTATTTTTACTTTCACCATGTATTTTATGTAAGCAGTTCCCAGAATAATGTTTCTTCCTATAAAATGTTTATTCTCAATACCATCGATTGTTGCATCTTTTTCGAATGGGAATTTCGTTAGACTCGGTTTAAGATAACTCGTCTATGTAAATCAGTTCTAGAGAGACAGAAGGGGATCTCTCAACCAAAATGAATTACAGGTAGAATTTAATCAAGAAGCTAGCGACCCCTGCCCTCAGAAGCTTATTATGCCAATCATTCTTCTCCTTAAAATTGGTGAAAACAATCTAAAAGTGGATTGGCAGGCCGATGACAGAGATACAAGTAATCAAGTGAACTAGTTCGCATGTAACTTGCTCTGGGTATAACAGCGAAAAGAAGTAACAACTAGTGTACTGTAGTTTGATTGATCCGAAACAAAGTTACAGGCCTTTTCATCTCCGAAGAAAGTGGAGTTGCAGCTTAAGGATGTGTAAATACCTCTCTGGTTTTCTTGTTTAATTTGATTATGTCTGTCATCTGTGATTGTTTCTACTAATTCTGATCCAGCCTGGTGATTACACCTGCGACCTCCTGTTTCACTTTAGTACTACCCGCATTGTTGATTGGCTGGTGGATGAACAACTTGTACTTGTAAATTTCTTAATTCTGAACGGAAAGAGAAATGGTCCATGCCCAAGTGCGTGTGGCACTATTTTCTGGTCCTGTTAGTCGGTGATTCGAATATCTTTCTTGCCAATCGATTCCATCATGAATGCAGAAAAAAGGTGCAGAGGCAAGCAACAAGCCTAATTGAGTGGAAGAATCTGCTTTTAACAGTACTTTTCCGTTCCATGTACTGAACTTGGATCATCTTTTGGTGGGATTCGCTGTCAGAAAAGAAGTTGGGGACCTACGTGACCTTCCAACAAGGCAAAAAAGTTGATTGATGTATAGGCAATGCAACATTATTCTAGCAGTTGCACAAAGCCAAACAGCATAAGTTTATACCTGAATCTGCCCACTGCTAGGAAGGAAGACCTGCCTCTTCTTGATCAAATTGATCTGATGGTGAATTGCTTCTTAAAACTATTACATAACCAACATGAAAATCTTTGTCTTCATTTTCAAAACTCTATTTTCATGGTCCTTCAAAGTTGCAGCAACTTTAAGCTAGCTTAATGTTGATTACCGCCTCATGCTGCATTCGGCGTAGAAAATTTATTGCGTGCCGATTTTCTGCTTGTTCTCAAATATCCGAACATTAATGTAGACATTTATTTTATACAAGTGGCTGCTTTGGTGAGAATCCCCTCCCGTTTTGATAAGAAACTATGCAAAGTAAAGGAATAGGCAAAACATTGTACAAAATATGTCAACAAGACTATTTACACTGGCAAAGATTCCCTTATCAGCACTATCTAGACTATTATCTCAGAGGGATGAAAATATCTTAAATCACCATGTTGCATGTGTGCCAACAGCAGGGAAATTCTCCAAGACAGTGCAGCACCTGCCCCCTCAATGTTACCCTCAATGTTACCCATCTGATCTGATCCTCTGTATAGCATCAAAAACTGTGATAGAACTATCTTGTTTATTTTTTTGCATGTTGAATTCCAGAAAGAGATTCAAGAAAGGAATCTCTATTCCATTCACTCAAAATTTGACTTCAACTCCAGATGCATTTTGTAAATAAATGTCAAAACAAATAACACTTTCCGATCAAAATAATCCACTACAAAAGCTATCAAACAAGAAGAAAAAAACCTCAGGAAACAAAAGCAATAGACAACACAAGAAAAACGTGGTTCGGCGATATGCCTACATCTACTGGCAAAGGAAGAGCATGGTTCCACTATTAATCAAGTCAGATAGAGGCTACATGCAGACAATGTAAAAAAATCTTTCTTTCCCAAAACGCTCAAAACCCTAAAGAGAACAAAAACAAAAGAAGAGGGAACCCAAAGAGAAGAAAACTACTTTTTTCTCTCTTGAAAGGGAAAATACATTAAAATACCTCAAGAAAATAACCTCTAAATCAAAAGATGGAGTCTTCACCCGAAGTGAAAAGCCAAAGCCTCTTTTTCTCTTTCTCTCGGTGCTATTCCAAGAAAGAACTCTCACACACATAATGCGTAAAAAGGTATGACTCCACAAACTTTGGCTTATTTCATAAAGCCTCAGAAGTAAATAATAATTATCAATTGTGTGAGTTCAAGACACACGTAGCAAATATCTACATTGACTTCAACACCATCACAACTTTGAGAAGATAGCGAATAGATTCAACCTTCACCAAAACAGCCTGCAAAAGGGCTTATATCAATGAGTCAAGATACCAATCAAGCAAGTGCTTGAACTTGACAATTGGAACAAACTTAGTTAAAGCATTGGCAGGATTATCAACCGTACTAATTATCATCACAATAATGTCAATGTCACCATGTGCAATAATATTTCAAATAAAATGGTATCTGTTATCAATATGTTTTGTCCTCTCATGATGCATATGATCTTTGGCGAAGTGAATGACACTTTGACTGTCACAATAAATAATCACTTTTTCTTGACTTGTATGAAGTTTAGATAATATACCGCTCAACCAAATACCTTTTTTAACTGACCCGGTGATTGCCATATACTCAACCTCTGCATTGGATAATGAAACAATTGATACTACAATTTTCAAGAAAGAAAACAAAGCTAGTAAGTGACTTTTTGCTATCAAGGTCAACTGCATAATCTGAATCAATATATCCAACAAAGCCATCATCGTTTCTGCCAAACTCTAAACAAGTCTCTAAATGTACTCTATTTCACTGCTTGGTCATTTTTGAGAATCTATTTCACTACTTTCCAATGACCTTTTTCAGGAGACAATATATATCTATTGGCAACACTAACTACATGTGAAATGTCAAGTCTAGTACAAACCATCACATACATAATGCTACCAACTGCATTAGAATAGGTCACATGTGACATATACTCTATCTCTTCTTATGTTTGAGGAGATAAATGAGCTGTGAGTTTAAAATGAGAGGCAAGAGAAGTACTTACAGGTTTGACATCACTCATACCAAAACGCTCAAAAACTTTTTCAACATATTTTCTTTGAGACAAATATAACTTCTTTGTCTTTCGGTCTCTTTGAATTTTCATCTAATGAATCTTTTTAGCAGGACCTAAATCCTTCATATCAAAGTCATTGGCTAACGCATTTTCAACTTTTTGATTTCTAAAATGTCATTTGCTGTAATCAATATATCATCAACATAAAGTAACAAATAGATAAGAGAACTATTTTGAAGTCTTCGATAATAGACACAACTATCATATTGACTTCTGCAATATCCAAAATTTAACATAGAGGAATCAAACCTTTTATACACACTACCTAGGAGATTACCTCAAGACATATAATGACTTCCTTAAAAAACATACATGATCTTCTTTTTCTTCAACAACAAAACCTTAAGGTTGATGCACATATATTTGTTCTTCTAATTTGCCATGTGAAAATACAGTTTTAACTTCAAAGTGTTAATTTGATATCATACGTAGCAACTAAAGCAAGTATATATATAAAAATATGCCTCATGATAGGAGAAAAAAATATTATTAAAATCAATTCATTCTACTTGACTATAACTTTTTGCAACTAACCATGCCTTATACCTTGCATCCGTTAATCCTGAGGTACCTTTTTTTTTAAGACCCATTTACAACCAATTATCTTATTGTCCTTAGGAAATTTACAAGCTTCCATATTTGATTCTCATGAAGAGATTAAATTTCTTCATGCATAGCTACCAACCACCCTCTGAATATGATCAGAGCTCCTCATTAACAAATGACTCTACAACTAACAAAACATAAGCAACTAAATCAGAATATGCATACCTTTATGAATGTTTAATATCTCTTTTGCTTGCATTTAGCAATATTGTATTCCTTTGTATGCTCACGATCTTGAGAGACTTCATCATGAATGGGAAGCTACATTGAAGGTGCTTGTGAAGAATTTGATGACTGATCATGGGTTGGAAGTCAAACTTCAAAATTTATATTTTTTATGAACTTGTTGTGTTTTGTACTTTTGCTACATCACACTCAATAAAAAATTCAATCCGTTGATGTAATAAATATAATTCAAAGATGATATCTCTACTGATAATAAGTTTAGGAGATTTACAATCATCGCCAAAGCCTATACCCATTTACTCCAAATGTATAACCAAGAAAAATGTACTTTCTAACTCTAAACTCAAATTTACTATGATCAACATAAGCATGTGTAGTGCAACCAAATATTCTTAAACTAGAATAATATGTAGAAAAACCAGACCATACCTCATCAGGTGTCTTGCATTTAATTGAAGCATTAGGAGACCGACTTACACATAGCAGGTCATACTAATTGCTTCCACCCAAAATTCTTTTCTAAGCCATGCATTAGATAACATACAACATATCTTTTCTAACAAAGTTCTATTCATATGCTTTGCCATCCCATTTTGTCGAGTAGTTTTAACAATGGTGAACTGCCTATCAGTACCTTCATCTCTGCAATATTAAGTAAACTTGTTATTACAAAATTCAAGCCCATTATTAGTACGAAACCTTTTAATTTGCTTCGAGGTCTATTTTTCAATTAAGGTTTCTATCTCTTCAAGGTCACAAATACCAAAAAATGAATCCAAACTTTTCTAGAATAATCACTAATAAAAGTGAGCATATAGTGAATATAACCTTTAGAAGTTACCTATGTTGAGCCCCACAAATCCGAGTGAATGTAATATAAAGTGTCTTTTCTTTTGTGCTCTAAAATGATAAACTGACTCTTTTATATTTAACAAACACGAAGAAGACCCCTTTTGTTCAAAATACGGTCCTTTCTCACTCATATGACCAAGCCTCATGTGCCATAATTTAGTGGTGTCTGACTCTGATAGAAAATACGTGACAATTGAACTTGTCATTATGGAACCCTGCAAAACATATAAACTTTCAATTTTCTTACCTTTCATTATCATGTGGGCACTTTTGCTGAATTTCATAACTCTACCTTGAGCTGAGTGTCTGCAACCATTTCCATCAAGAGTACCCAAAGAAATAAAATTCTTCTTTAAATTAGGAACATACCTCACATTTGTTAATATTCTAATCACACCATCATGCATCTTAGTTTTAACAATGTCTTTACCAATAATTTTACAAGATGCACTCATCAAAACATAATTACCTTCAACATGTTCATAAGTAGAAAACCATTCTCTATTATGACACCTGAAAAGAATGACCAGAATCAAGAATTCATTCATATTGGAACCTTTTTCTTTCACTTGTCGCAACAAAGACATCAACATCACTGTCATCTTCTGCGTTACTAGCCTTCGCTTGAATCTATTTCTTTTCTTTTCCCCCTTTTGTTGCTTATTTTTCAGCTTATACCAATCATGTCCTTTTTTTTCCCAATAGTTACAAAGCATAATTTTACCTCTTGACCTGAATTTGCCCTTCTTGTCATACACATTTTGTTCTTTTGGTTTCCTTCTATCAAACAGACCAACAATTCACTCGTTGCCATGTGTGACTGCCAATTCTTTATCAAATTTTCTTTGCTGATAGGCATTGTCTTAACCTCATCAATAGTGATTGACTCTTAACAATAAATCATGGTTTCCCTAAAACTTTTGATAGGATGGTGACAGAGAACACAATAACAAAAGAGTTTGATCTTCATCTTAATTTGCATATATATATTTTTCAACTCCATAATAATAAATTCATTAATATCAGTTTTGATAGGTGTACCTTCTGACATGCAAAAAAAAAAAAAAGCAAATGCTGCTTTAGGGCAACTGATTTGTGAGAGATTTTGTCAAACATAATTGTGATAATTTTTTCCAAAGGCTTGCGGCAGTCTTTTCTATCATGACCTCTTGGAGAACATCATTAGTCAAACAAAGTTGAATGGCAGCAAGAGCTTTATCATCTAATTCATTCCAATCATCTTCTCTCTTGATAGGGGATTTTCTTGCTTTTCCAAATAATGCTTTCTTTAACCCATATTGAGTCAAAATAGCGAGCATCCATACTTGCCATAGACTAAAACTCATAATGCTATCAAAATTTTCAATATAAAACTTCATTGTTGATAACATAGTGGTTCAACCAATTCAATTGGGCACTTATACCAGTTTGTTAAAACAATAATAATGTTCGATTGACATAATCCACCACAAAAGCTACCAAACAAGAAGAAAAAGAACCCACATGGGACAAAAGCAATACATACAAGATATATGTGGTTTGGCTATATGCCTACATCCACAAGCAAAGGTAGAACACGATTCGATTGTGAAAGTCACATAGAGGCTACAAAAAAGCAATGTAACAAAACCCCTCTTTCCCAAATTAGTCAAAAAACAAGAACAAAAGAAGAGGGAACCCAAACAGAAGAAGAATACCCTTTTTTCTTAACTTGAAAGATAAATATATATTAAAATCCCTAAAAAAATAACCTCTCTCTTTGTTCCTCTCGGTGCTATTCCAAGAAAGAACTCCCACACACATAATGCACAAAAGGGGAGAGTCCCCTTTAGAATTTTCACTATTTAATGACTCCACAAACTTTGGCTTATTTCATAAAGCCTCAAATTTGGATAATAATTATCATTTATGTGGGTTCAACTATTCAAGTAAGCCTGGGCAATCCTGGTACCTGGCCTGGGTCGGCCCAATTATTTTTTTTAATTTATCAATTATTTTTTAAGAATAACATATATTTCATTATTAATAATATATCTTATATTAAAAAAATATTTTTTATATTTAAAAAAATATTTTTTATTTTAATTGTGTAGGGCTAGGCCCGGGCTCGGGTTTCGGGTGTTAGGTCAACCGGGGCCTGACTCTTATCGAGCTGAACCGGCCCGATCCCAAGTCTAGGTTCAAGGCACATGTAACAATAAATTTGCGATATGCTACTCTATTAATCCAGAAACTGACCTCAATTCAAGATGCATCTTGCCAAATAAGTATATACAGAAATGCTTCCAAGCACACCGTACGTCCTTCAAGAGAGGAAAGCCCTTATTATAAGATTTCCCTGACCATAATCTATACAAATATTGTTAATGCTGAAGTTTAAGTCCTTGAGGCTGTTTTCCTGTTGCAGCAACACTTCCCCAATATGCAATATTTGCAATATTCACATTTTGATCATGACTACGAATATGAATAACTCCTTCAATAATGTTATATATGTTCTTTTGATCAACTTCATAGCCAACTTCCGTTTTTTCAATTTTTCTTTTATATTCCGACGAGATCTCTTCATCTAAAACAAAACAATCTGCAATAACTTGATATTCTCCTTGACTGGAGCCAGTTACCCCAGCACTAAATTTATTGGTAGAATATACCAATAAACTAACAAGTACTAGGAAACATTTAAAAAAGAGTATACACTCACCATACCAAACAGGTCAGGACTCATTGCAATTCAATGCCATTAGTACTCACTTGACAAACAAATGCCAGAAAACCTGAGTTAAATAAGAAAATACGCCTTCATTACTAACAATATGCTTAATTTATTTTTTTCACCTGCCTTTGATATACTGGCATAAAAAAATAGTTACCTTCTTTGGTCAATGTAGACGACTCTTTTGCTCACACGACCTCATCCATCTATGGTTTTGTGTTTTCTACTTAATTCACTATGGAAGACTAGAGTTATCTGCATATGATGCTCCGCAGGACAAATTTGAAACCTGCTATCATACTCATCAACCTAATCTCCATTTGTCATAAAACCCCCAATTTCTATGTAATAGAAGTACAAATTGGAGAAAAGTTAAAAATTTCTAAGGTTTGATTCATTAAGAGAGCTAATGGAGCAAGTTGGACATGAAGGTACATCACTAACAATATGGTTAAGACAGGGTTGGCCAACTAAATCAAAAGCATAATAATGTATATCAGTATGTTCTTTAGAGGATTAAGTAATTTTAGATACACAAAACATCTTAGAAGAGACAACGTCACGCATTTACATTAATTTACTTTTCAATACATTCAGTATATTGTTTTTTGTAGATTTAATAAAATGGACGTATGTTTACATGAATGATGCGACATTGAATAGACGGTGACTAAGGTAAGTTCTAAGTCTCAACTTGGATTGGCCATAATTCCTTGATCTGGACTCCGATTTAATCAAAAAAAAAAAAAAACTGGGTTTAGTCCCTCTAGGTTTTAATAGTTTATCAAGCAGCTTATTTTTATTATTCAAATGTAGAGAAACATTTTCAAAAAGTGGAAACCAAGTTTTTCTCTCAAACTATATTTGAAAAACTTGTTGAAGAAGTTCTTTTTTCACAAAACAAGGTTTTCACAAAGCATCGTTTCTTGAGGGTGTTATCCAAACACATCCTTAGATCTTAAATACGATTTATAAAGCTACTAGAAACACGGCAAACATGTCGTTGATTGTAGTGGTGTAGCAGGATTCTAGAGGGGCTGGATCAGACTATTGGTCCAAATTAATTCTCGATCACAATGAAAATGTTTGATCTTGTGCTTCCTAGAGTTGATCGTCGTGACATATATACCTTTACCTTTTGTGGCGTTGAGAAAACCCTTTCGCCACCGAACCTGGTTGTATGCGCCATACTAGTGCATGACATTTCGTGTGTCAGTTTAGTTAATAACTAAAATGCCCTCAGTTCACATTAAAAATGGAAAAACATTTTGCAAAGAGACACATGAAAATCACAAAAAGTAAAAATATATATATATATATATATATAAAGGACATTTCTTTAACGCCGCACTCTTCAACTTAGGTGCCATACAATTTAAGACGTAGAAGCATAGCGACCATGAAAAATGAATTAGAGACATAAAAATGAATTGGAGACATGCTTCTATACATAAATGCACGACGTTCTGCAGTTCTTTTTATGAATGTCAGTTGCACTTCCTTGTCGTTCTTCGAATTGAATGCGAAACTTGACCTCAACCACAGTATACACTACTTATAGTTTGGGCTCAAGAAAGGATATTTGAACCTTCCATGATTCGAAAACTAGCCTAACGTAACACTACACTCCACTTCGTTGAGGTTCCGAGGCATGCATGATTTGGCATTAATTAGAACAAGATTCAACTCTTTTTGGAAGGAAGGATGTCAATATATTCGATTCGGACCGGATATCTAATCGAATAGTTCAGAAAAAATCATATATGAAAAAAAGTTTTATATCCGATTAAGAAATCAGATCAGACTCCTATGTAAGAAAAGACATCCAATTGGATTTGGATCGATATTCAGATTGGGTTTATTTTCAAACAAAATATCTTATATCTAATGCTCTTACATTTTGAAAATCGGCCAAATTCAGTTGAAAATTCAGATTCATATATGAATCTAAAAATTAGATTCGGATTGTAAAATCAGATTTTGGATTCAGGTTCGGATATGTCTTTTCTTTATTCGTATTTGAATCTGAATTCGAATTCAAATATTCGAATATCCGAAAAAACAGATATAGTCAAGGGCATGTATCTGATTCAAATCTGATCCTGGAAGAGGTCCTTATGATAAAAAAAAGAGTCTTGAAGATAAAAAAAATCAAGGAAAGGGATGAAAATGCATCGCCACAACCTTTGAAAGGCCCTGACCAAGGTTTAGAGTCCCCCCTAATGTGTGACCCAGATATTGCATAAGACCTAAAATGTTTTACTTTAGCTGATATTGGGAGAGGAATAAGCTGTCGGATGGAATTTGTCAGAAATCTCCAAAAGCCTTTAAAATCTCCACGTATATGTATAATACAATTGGCTGGGTGTTGTGTGGATATATATACATAGGAGGTGAAATCCTCCATCTGGATCTCCGTCCAATAATAATTATCCAATATTATTGCATGATGTGCAACGAGAGGCCGGAAGATTTCAATATGAAAACCTGAACACTGAAATATATATATATATATATATATATATATATATATATATATATATATATATATATATATATATATATATATATATATATATATATATAGAGTTGGCAGAGGGGATAGGAATTATGGAGACCCTTGGATGTGAAACGATTGGAGGGTTCACATTAGGGGCATGTTTTTTCCTTCTTTGTTTCGGTTTGACGTTTCAGAAGATGGGGAAAAAGAGGAGCGCACAGAGGGATCGATGAACGGAATAAAAACTGCAGAAATTGAGTATTTCTATCGATAGAAAAACATAAAAAAAAAAACTGATCAAATAAAAACTTACCCAATAAAAGCTGGCACATCTGTGATGGCATATATGTGGGTTCATTGAATAATTCAAACACAAAATAAAACCCCGTGTTTGTAAGGATTCCAAGTTTTGGCTGCAAGATGGACCACCATCACTTCCTAGTGCTAGCAAATCACATTCCAAACGCCATCTATGATCCATGCCGTCCATTTTCGGCGACATAAGCAATAATTCTGCAGTTTTTGATGGATTACAGATCCTACCTTAGTCGTGCAAAAAACCTCGAGATCAACTTAGTATAGTCAGGGGCAAAACTAGAATTTTTTTACCGGAGGGGAGGGATCATTTTTCAAAATTTTTATATAGGACGAGTGAAATTTTCTAAAATTTAGATGTCAATTTATGTAAAATTCTTTTTTGAGGTGGGGCGAGGGCCCATGTGCCCCCCCCCCCTTGGCTCCGCCCCCGAGTATAGTTATAGTAGAGATGTTAATATAATAGCTTTAGATCACAGATGCAATCCAACCGTTTTCCAAAAGAATAAGATATAATCTCCAGTTAAAAAATGGGATCGAAATGACATCTGGTTGAATTCAAATTTGGATATTACATATAAATATTCAATCAGATTCAGCTTTAGATTTGAAACAAATTTGAAATATTCGATCAGATTCAGCTTTAGATTAGAAACAAATTCAGTTTTAAATAAATATCTTATACTGAATGCTCTTACATTTAAAAAAATCGGCCAAATTCAATTTAAAATCCAGATTACCAAAATCAAGTGATCACAAGAAGGTTGCGTATTCGGGCCGAACACACGTTTAGCGGACTTCCACTGAATGACACGTACCCCTAGCCCACCAGCAATGGGTGAGAACTTTCTCTCAAAGAGATTTGGCAGCCCTAGTCATCTTCGTCGCCCACCTTTAGAGAAAGCAAAAATAATAATTGGGATTTGTTGCCGGAATTCTTCTCCGATATGTAGTTGCTTTCCCAGACAAAGTGAAGTAACCAATACTTTTCATGAATGGAAAAGGCTTAGCTTCCACGGCAGCTTGTGTCAATTCGACAAATAGTTGAGAGCATCATTTTCTCAGGTCTTGCAGCTTGTTCGGTCGTTGGCTTTTTAGTTTTTTTCTTTCTAGTTCTATGCATTGCCCATAAAAGCTCCATTCCAAAAAAGATCAGCTTAAGACCTTGGAATATCTTTCCAAAAACATAATTCCAGCTCAAGGTTTTCAAACTATCAAACTACACTCCATCTGTACCTGTTTGATTAGCGCTGCATAAAAAAAGTGTGTTTTGAGAGATCCTCAGTTTGAACTCGGTACCATGAATTTAAAATTTATGCAACATGTTAAAATCTGTTAATTTAAAGTCAGATAGAGGAGTAGTCCGATCTTAAATTCATGGATGATCTCATGTAACTATGGATCTGAGATTCATGGTGAAGCAAACACAACCAGTGTCGGCAGTTTTGAAATTCAATTATTTGGCAATAAAGTGGAAGGGAGCCATCTGCCAGCAGGTTTGAATCGGAATTAGTCCCAAGAAATGGACTGGCATAATCCTACTGTCACAATCCAACTTTATCAGCTATTTCACCGGTTTGGCCGGATGCTGTCTGGTTTTATGAAATTATGCCGTATGGATAAATTTAAAATGATCAAATCTGTCTACATTAGAAAAACCATTGAAAACAATTGTTTAATGTAAACTTTTATCACAAATCATGTAAATAAATAAATAAATAAATAAATATATATATATATATATATATATATTAGCCCTCCGCATGTGTGTCCAGTCAAGAATCCGGGTGTACGTTCCCCATACAATGCATCGGATAGGTGTGATTAAATATTCTACTCGATGCCATTACATTAGGTGGTATGCTTTGAGAGGCCAAGAAATTTTCCGACATTTTTAGCTTTTGAGTCGAAACGGATCAACTTGGCTCAGAAGACCTTAACAATTTTTAATATTATTTTTATTGATTTTTATATATAATTATAATATTTTATTACAATTAATGATCTTTATATTACAGAAATATATATTTTTAATTTTAATGAAGCCAAGTTTAGGCTCGTGTTTCGGGTGTCGGGCCGGCCCGTCTCAGGGTTTTCTTTCTCAAAAAATAGAAAAAAAAGGAAGACAAAAGTTCCGAAATTCCTAGTCTGGTAGAGACTCCGCTAGACATGTTCAACTTTTGACCTTTTTGCGTTTTTCCCTTTAGAAAAAAGGTGTTTGTTCTTGCCCAATTTGAAGTTGAAGTTTATTTGTATTGCCTTTGTATGTCGATCGCCCTTTGCCCATAAATGTAACATTTCCCTTAATCACATATCTTCTATCCTGATCTTCTGTTAAACTTTTACTTTTCCTCTTTTCCATAGAAATTTTTTAGTGGTTTGCTAGTGACTTACCATTATAAAAAGACTGCATCTCTACCACTGCCTCTCAATCTCTTAAGTTGTCTTAAGTTTTGACCAAATTTAATTGTACAAATGTGATATACAAGGATTTGTCCTTTGATTGCGTGCGCAGTTACAAAAATGTCAATACTTTTAGTTATCTAAGAAGAAGCATTTTACATCTCGAAATTCAAGATTAAAAGGAAAATATTTATCGATTAATCAACTATGGAGATCACATCCATAGGGTTAAAATTTGGTTGAAACCAGTCAAAATGGGGCCAACCCTTAGAATCTTCTGCAAATTCTTTCTCTGGGTGACAACTGCTTGGCAAAGTATTCAAGTACTTTTTTTATTCTTTCAAGTACATCAAGAAAGCAGGGTCTCAGCATATCATTTTATGCAGCAAAATCAAGTTTCTAAATTTTTGTTGTTTCAAAGTTCCTCAGCTAAGTCTTAATCTTTCTTCTCTCTCTCTCTCTCTCTCTTTCTCTATAGCAGTGAATCTCTACTGCAAGTTATTTAACAATTTGTTATTTGAAAATTGGTAACCGTATTTTGAGAAAATAATGGAGTCAAGCATAGGACCGACATAATTATTACAGAAGTTAAGGACAGTTTGTCAAGTAGCGACCAATCCATCATGGTGGTGCCTTTCATTGGATAAGAGTGCAAGCAATCAAACAACTTCGTGACGCTATTCTTCCTCTCTCTTCTGTTGGCTTCACTATTTTCCCATCCTTTTACAGAAACTGAAACTTTTGTTGTATGTGGGAAGAATTAAGCACATAAACTTTAGGCGGGGAGACGAGACAGTAACACAATGCACCAACAGAAAGAAAGAAGGAAGCAGACTGCCTATGCAAGTGAGGAAAACTCAAGCCAGCATTCTCCTCTGTCTCCCCACATATTTTCCTTGCTGCAACAACCATGAAAGTTTGTTGAAGATTTGGAAAGATCCCCCCTTTAATGATTCATACGTAAATTTACAATATGAAACCAGCAGAGCTATTATAGAAGAAATCAGTTGAAAGAAACTATATTTGAAAGGTTATAAAGTATTAACTTAGAACAGAACGGGTGGGCAGACTCATAAAGTTGATTTCCACTTGCTTGAATAGGGCTCTGTAATGATGGAGGTCACTGTACATTCGATTATTTTGCTTTTGATAGCAACAAAACCACAGAATGTTTTGGCTGTGAACGATGCCGACTGAGGAGGTGCATGTTCACCATGTCTTGTTCTGTTTGTTCTCGTGTAAAGCCCAGTGGATACCCCTTCTCTGCCGATTGTGAAAGTGTCCCCTTCAGACTAGTTTTGAACTGTAAAATGGAAACCTCTTTCATGTTAGAGAGACTAAGCAGTCTCTCCTAGCCAGGTAAATGGAGTCTCGTAGTTATGAGATTAGTATAAAACAACAATAAAGAAGTGCAATCAGGAGAATTTTGGCAGGAAATGACAAGCCTTAGCGGTTGATGGAACAAGATGAACAGAACATCCCCTAGCAGGAACCTTAGGATGAACATCTTGTCTTCCCTCTTTCTGTGAACAAGATGACAAGCCTTAGCAGTTGAAGGAACAAGATGAACAGAACATCCCCTAGCAGGAACCTTAGGATGAACATCTTGTCTTCCCTCTTTCTGTGAATGCCACCCCATATTATACAGATATGAACATGCCCACATACTTAAACCACACATTTAAAGAAAGGTTTCTTTCTTTTGAAAAGAAAAACTATACTGTCAAGATAAAATTGCCAAGCTCTTGTTGACATGAAACACAATAATAAGAGATTTGAACCTTGTTCTTACGTAAATGGAACATGATAATATGTCTTGTCAAAGAATCAAAAGAAAATAATGTTTTCTAATAACATGAGGCTTCTAGCTCCATGTTACAAAAGAAAGAAAAAGCCCAATCTAAGAATCAACAGGAAAAGAAAAATGAAAAACAAAGAATCAGAAAAACAGGAATTTTACGTGGTTTGGAGAAAACCCTCCAGTATCTACGGTCGCACCAATTATTTACCTTTAGAATACTAGCATGTGGATGACGTTCTATTTATAATAGATATCTCTAATTAAAGTTGCATATAAATACAAGAATCAAATAAACAGAGAATCAAGCTTCACACTCCAACTCTGAGTGCGGTTCAAGTTTCATTGTGAATGCAGAATTTTTATACCCAACAGGAACCACACTAAGCAGCCAATTACTATGCTCATCATCTATCTGAAGACTCTGCCAAAATGAACAGCCATTTCATCTTTGCAGTATGCTTAGATGGGTGGTAAGGAAAAGATTTTGCAGCATAAAAGCTGTCCTTCATTTCTTAAATGATATATTATGGAACATGGCTGACACATGCGCACACGTACAGCTCCTTTCTTTGAATAATCTGAGCATGATTGCCATTTCTAGAATCACTCATAAATCGCAACAGTTTCTGGACGTGGCAAACCCGCGTAGACAAGGGAGCTGACCTTTCTTGTCAAGTAAATGTTTTCTTCAAAAAACAGGACACATACTGCTCATTTCACAGAAATTATTACCTCAAAAACCACAGAAAACAAAGCAGGAAAGAAGATTTGGATCATGAAATAAAGAGAGGCCCCCAACATTATTCAAGTAGGTGTTCCCCCGGGCCCTTCGTAATGAATTGGCGTGCTCATCTCGAGCCAATTATTTGCCGTTAAAGGAGACCTTGGCATTTGTAAATTGGTAGGGACATTTCTGGTTATTTTTCATCAGTATAGATTTAATTATTCTGTTAAGCACTGGTAAGTGAAAGATAATTTGCCTCTTATGTATAAGTAGAGGCATGCCATGTACTAGCATAACAATGGTAAAGGAGGAGAGAGAGAGAGAGAGAGAGAGAGAGAGAGATGAGGCCTGAGAGCAGGGAGTATAAAGCCGGTGGCCTGACAGCACCCCATTCTCCTATTCCATATCTGTTTAGTGGCCTTGGCATCATGCTGTTTCTAATTGCCTTCGCGTTGATCATGTTAGCTTGCTCAAACCAGAAGGATTCTGACCAAGAATCCGGCGGCGATTTGCCGGAAAAGCCAGAAAATGTGGCGAGCAGTACAGTGGGCATGGAACCAAGGATAGTGGTGATCATGGCCGGAGATGAGAAGCCAACATTCATAGCCAAACCCAGCTCCTCTGTAGAAGAAATGTTAGCAGATCAGAAGAACAGTAAGGGCGGATACTAGCAACCAATGTACTCTTCTAAGTTGTCCTCTTTCATTTTCTTTTCCTACCACCATTTTCATGTTTTATTCATTTCTTTTCCTGTAAATGGATTCACACATACCCTTACCAGTAGAAAGAGTGAATAGTTTACAGTCTTGTAATACGTGTGGAAACAGATCAGGTGGCTCCATATCTTCCAAATTTTGTTTAAATTAAACAGCCATTGGCCAGCCTTCTGCCTTTGACATAAGCTCTTCAGTGGATATATACTTACCATGCTTTCTTTGTATAAGCAAAAATTTATGAAAGAGATCTATACTTAACCAGTGAGCTACCAAAACTTTACCCATGAGCAGAAGGACGCTTCAGAATGTCAGCAGTCATCTCCCTCTCCCCCCCTGCAATTCAGACTACTCCTACCAGAATATGCCCAAAGATTCATTACAACGAACACATGATTTGCAACTGAGTGAGATTGATGGGTACTCTGTGCTCCCTTCCTGATTCATTCGTTAAATTTTCTTCCATGGCGATTTTTATGACAACTTCCCACACATGTGTTCTCTCATGAGTACTCGGACAACCTCACCGTCGGCTCCACTCGTTGAGTGGCGAAGATTGTTGGGCGACTCACGCCAGATCTCAATTCCTTCCTAAAACATCGTCCAAGCTACAGGTGTCGTTTAATTGTTCAAATAATTGCAATCCAACTTATCGTATCGGCCCAAAACGTATCATCCGATACAGATAGCATCGAACCGTTTATTTTTTTTCCATTCTTAAATCGGTTTAAACATGTTGAAGTATTTTTTTTTTAATTCAGAAAAATGAAAATTATTTAAGGTGATATATATCTATATATATATACACACACATGAGGCAGATTGAGCTTCTTGTGCGCTATGGTTTAAATATTCAAGAATAGAGCAGTAGTTGTTGTCAACTTTCCCATGAAAATGACAAGAAACAAACAGGCACTTACCAAGGAATGTTGAACTCAAACTTTTGCAATCGCAAATGGCTTAATAATATCTGACGTCCATATTTCCAATAGGGATGTAACCGATTCGGATAGTGGACAGATCCAAACCTAATCGAATCGGATTATTCGCGACTGAATTCAAATTCGGAGCCAGACCCGAACGCTCTTTTCCAAAACAAATGTATATCCAGCCAATACAAGATCTGACATTTATATATAGGATTCGAATTCAAATTCAGTTTTAGAACTCTATTTTGAACCTAAGCTTAGTTACCAACTGAATTTGGATTTCCTTTTCAGATCCAAGTAAACGGATCCAACACGGATATGTTTGCGTAACGGCATGGTTGCGGATCCAGAACAAGGAAAACGATCTTTTTGGTAAAGAAAGAAAGTAAAAACACATGTCGTCATTGCTTAAGAACTACTTTCACTTATAAAAATGAAGAAGTTAAGGATATTCCCTTCTCTAGAGTACGTTGCCTTACTAACACGCACAAGATGCTCCTCCCTTTATGAGTTAAAAAGTTCAAAAATAAAGTTACAGAAGTTCGCTTAATATTTAATATATCACAAATAAAGGCTTAACGTTTACATAATTACAAATCGTGGCCTAATATTTATAAGTAATTCTCAGGTAATGGCATTCTGCTTCTCACTGTTTAGTTTTCCTAATGTTTTCCATTTGATAGGGGTTTTCTTTAGGATTTTCATTTTCTTTAGATGAACTATTTTCTACCTTTACAAAACAGCATTTCTTGATTTTGGTGTTGACGTTTTCCATCTCAGGGAGTGCTTCTTTGAGAACTACTTTCGCAGTTACTTGTAATTTTTCAAAAGTTGTGGTCATCTGCAAATGTGCTAACAAATTTGCAGTTCATTGTAATTTATCTAAAAATTATGTGGGCGACTATGTGACAGCCATTAATGGACAAGAGCAGACAAACTAAGCTCCACTTCACATGTTGGAGAAAATAATATTTTGTTAAATTTTAATAGAGAGTAAAATAGTGATCGAATAAATGATTGTTTACAACATGATGAAATAAGGTGGAACTTAATTTCTTTCTGATTATTTTTTTTTCTTCTGATGAGTGAGATAAACTAAAACTTAAATCTTGGACTTGAGTCACCAGTGTTCACGAGGAATCTTGTATGAGACTGCAAATTTTGATCTTCCTTTATATTTTTATTAAAGAAAAAGGGCAAGAAAAGCAACTTGAAAAATAAAAAATGATTTTACCTGAGATTTTTAATTGATATTTTATCAGCAGTGGGACTTGAGGTTGTCTTTCTCTCTCTAAGTCATATTTTCTGGAAATTAGAAACCTTGATAATTGTCACTTTAATGGAGACATGTTGATTATCTTTTCATTAATATGAAATAGTTAATTATGTCTTGAGAATGACATTTCACCTCTATAAGTAGAGAGGCGTATCTTGAACACCATTGTGACAAATCTGGAGAGTGGAAGCGAGAGAGGGAGAGATGAAGCCATTGAGCAGTGCGAGAACAGCCGGTGGCTTGACGGCATCCAATTCTCCCATCCCATACCTATTCGGCGGCCTCGCAGCCATGCTCTGCCTCATTGCCTTCGCCTTGATCATGTTGTTCTGCTCATACCGGAAGAATTCCGGTCAGGGAGGAACGCCGGAGGATCCGCTCGAGAAGCCGGCGAAGCCTGCCACCGTCCTGAATGATATGGAGCAGAAGGTGGTCGTGATCATGGCCGGAGACCACTGCCCTACTTTCATTGCCAAGCCCTGTTCCTGCGGGGAAAAGCCTGAGAGCAAAACAGAGGAACCAGTAGGCGCTGAGATCGTCTAACAGTACCTTGTCGGCAGAACTGACTTCTTCTTCTTCTTCTTCTTCTTGTTCTGCCATTTTTGACATCTTATGTACGATCTCGGCTCGTTGTAAATTGTTGAGCATAACTTTCCAAGGAATCATCAACTTCTGTCAATCTCCCCTTTCATTTTCTTCCTGGTCATGGTCTTAGTCATCATTGGAATATCGTCTTTGTTTGTTTGAAAATTGGCAAAATCATACGGCTTTAACGAAGGTGAGCATCTTGTCTACAAGGTTAAAGTTACAGATATTTACTTCCTGGTGGGAGAATGATAGATTTGTGTAAATGGTAGCTGGTTTTTACCATCACCGATGCAGAATTGACAGGAAGGGAGTGGTTTACGATACACAGTCCAATGATATACCCTGCAACTTGATTGTCGTATTTATCATTGTTTGCAATCTAAAGAAGTAATATCCTCCAACTCGATTGTCTATCATTGTTAACAATCTAAAGAAGTAATGCACACAAGAATCAAAACTGAAGATATATCGTTAATGTGAAGCCGAGAATGCCTCTCGAGACAGAAAACCGACAAATTATGCTACGACCCACAAGACAGGAAGGAGTAGGAGTTATGTGAATGATATTAAACTGAAAGCCCCCGACTCTCGATCGGTTTTCCGACAACATTGTAGCGGCAAGATATTTTATAGACAGCCTCCGTTTGCTGATGCGAACCGATTCAAACCGCAAAACTTCACGATGATTGTCACAATGTAGACAACAAGGAGATCCACAGCGGTACTTGCGGACCTGATGAAACGGCAGAACCGGTGCCAAAGCTAATCCGAGTCCGAGACGGCATAACATGGCATGAGGCAAACTTCGTTTATCAGAAGACATAATACGCATAGCACGGGGCCTACGCCACCGGTAGATTCCTCAATCACTAATTAAAAGTTCCACCAACCTGATCAAATTATATATATATATATATATCTTATATGACATTAAATTATTGCGTGCGAAACTCATACTCTTGTTATTCATGGAATTATATAACAGCAGCATCCTTATTGGCCTTGTGTCTAGTCATTGACGTTGAGAAACAATACTAGCCGACAAGTCTCTCACTAAAAGGCGTGGTAGTGGGGACTCTCACTCTAGCTCATATTCAACTTTAAGTTAATGAAACCTTCTATCAGAAGCTGAGCTATAGTTTTTTGGTTAAAGGGCTATGTCAATGAAAAAAAGTCACCCATGAGATGTCCATATTTGTGACACATGCCTCTGCCCTTGTGTCTAATTAACAACCCATTACCAAGATAAACAAAATATTAACTAAGTCTAGAACAGTTCGTTATCCGGCTTGAACTTGGTGATTATTTTCTAAAGAAACAATAAATTAGAAATGACTAAACAAAATCAGTCATTGGTGATCTTATTGAATCAAAACTTTTTAACAATTTCTTTGATTTGAAAAGCAAAAAAGGAGTGTTACATAGAGTGGACTCTAGTACAAAGCATGTACTGGGAATATTACACGCTCGCAGCTGACATGGCGGCCACTACATCACCTGCAACACTTTAGTGAGCCTTTTCATGTATGTGCGCGGCGACATGAAGAAGAAGAAGAAGAAGAAGACGACGAAGAGGAAAATGGGTGGTGAATAAGGGAGGGAGGAGAGGACCCTACCATCTTTTTCCTTCCCTAAAGTGAGAGCACAAAGATTTGTCTCCACAAAGGGTTTAGGCCACAGTACTGCTGCTGCTTTTGTTTATGTTATCAATGAATGAGCAGATAAAATAAGCGCAGAGAAAGGGGTTTTGGGTTGCTACTTCTTCTCCCAACCTCATGATAAAGAAATAAAAGTGAAGTCTCGAAACATATGGGGAGCTTCTGTCCATTGCTTCCCACCACTATCGTCCACAGCATCTTCTTTAGCGAGAGTTGGAGCGCCGCTTTTTCCTGTGGAAAGCTTGGGAATTGGGACGTGGAGAATTGGGTTTGCAGATATATGTAAATGTGCGGCTCTTTTTCACAAAGTGGATCCCCTCCTTGCCATCAACAAAGTCAGATAACCCTTATGCTCGGAAGCTAGTTATGTACATAGCTTTTAAAAAATGATTAAATATCTATATTAAAATGAAAAAGAAGGATTTTGAAAAGATAAAAAGAGAATTATGAAAGTACTAAAAAACTAAAATGTAAATAGCATTTAATTTTTTTTTTTTTAAATGCCACCGCCTGACAATTTTTTTGATTTATATATATATATATATCAAAGAGAGAGAGAGAGAGAGAAAGAGAGAGCAATTGTAGGTCCTAGACAAGTAAGTGAGAGACAAAAACTAGACTGCTTAAAATACAATGATTAAGGTTTTTTTTTTTGGTAATCTAACAGCACGAATATGATCTAAACAATAAGTTTTTGAGGAACGTACATATGTTAACCATTTTTTGGATTTTAATCATATTTTTATAATAAGTAAAATAAACGGCTCATAGAACATAAAAAAAATGATGACAGAAAAATCATCATTTTTTGTGAGAACAACTTAAACTAAAACAATGTTTTATATCAAATTAGTCTTTGTTTAAAGCATTTTTTTAGAAAAAAAATTGAAGGGTTTCAGGTTTTCATCTCTGACCTATCTATCCAGAATCAACCAATTATTCCTAAAAACTGTTACAAAAGATTTACTCTGGTTGCTAAAAACTATAGCCAATGTAAAAAACATCCAAATACAAAGGTAATTGGTTCACTTATCAGAGCCATATGATCCTTCACCATCGACAATGAGAAAAAAAAAAAAAAGTGAATTCGTATTCGATAACAAAAATGTCTATCACATTTTTCTTCTTCCTTTTGTTTCGATCGTCTGTGACGACGATAAGATCGATCCGCCCATAAGCAAGTTGCACCACTCAAATTTTTCGTGGATTAAAGACAAGGAGTAACAAAAGGCATGAGATTGAGGGCATTAGCTACACGTTTTCCGAATAACATCATAAAGTGGTGGGAGGGAACATATATTTATGGTAACATGAAGAGCAATTGCTGATCTAGTAAAGCATCTAAGAACCTCTCATAGTGTTGGCCTTTTGCCTGCTTGAGTAAACTCACCCTTATCGCTATCCGATCGTGTCATCAACACCACCCAGTGGATTGGCCTCCCCACTAAAGCCCTTAGCTTAAGCAGACTTAGTGACAAGCGAATTCTTATGTGATTTGGTAAATATGCTTCTTCCCCATTAGCGACAGACAAAGATATGACGGGGAGCGAGTGAAGGACGGAGAAAGCTACCAAATTGGGTACGGGAGGACCAAAAGATTCTCATGTCAGAGTCATAAAAATTAGCTGGACCTGTTTAAAAATTAAAAACACTTGAGGGGCACTTTTATATATATATATATATATATATAAAAGAAAATATTAATCTTTTTAATATAAAAATAATTTTTTTTTAAAGAACTGAACACATGTGCACCACTGCATGCGGATCAAACTAGCGATATTGAAAATGTGAATAATTTCTTCTGTCGTAAGATGTATATTTTGTGATCATATCCACAGTTTCAAACAGTGACGTATAATGAGGGTGCCATTTAAGTTTTTTTTTTTTGCTTTATCTGAATTTAAAAAGATGATTTAATACTTTAAATTAATTTATTCATATATTATAAACTGTTTTTAAATATTTTGTCATCCAACGAACGGATCAACTCCCATCAAGCTTTTCATTGGAACATCCCAGAGACAGCCGGATGATCGCAGCTCTTCTCTCTTTCCACACACACATGGTTTCTATGCCAACACCACACATTTGGTATTAAAAGCATAGTCATAGAAAATTTAAAAAAATGTGATGCCGTTTAAAACTTATAAAAACGTTTTTTTTAAAAAAAAATTGAAAACGAAAAAAAAAGCATTAAGAAACATTTTTTCCAGTTTTTTCCTTTTTTCAGTTTTTTTTTAATGTCAAACAGTTTTTTTTTATTTTTTATTTATTGCAAATCTAGTTATCTTTTGATGTTTGTATTATTAGTTTCTTATTTGTTTTATTTTATTTTTTATTTTTTAATTATGTATCAATGTTGACACATATGGGGCGAGCTAACCTCATTGCGGTTCAACCTTTTTTTTTTTTTGTCTTTTTTTAAAAAGAATAGACAGCTTTCTATTTTGTTTGGTAAAAAAGAGTCTGGATAAAGACGCGAGACAATGTAACGTCTTAATCCTTACAAGCGCCCCCATGCGAATGACCCTTTATAATTTTTTTTTTTTCGTTTTTATCTTGTTCTTCCATTATGATGAATATTCTGTTCAAGCTAGTTTATAACCCTGCATTTTGGGTGACTAAAATGAGTATTCATTTTATTAGGGGGCAGAGCTAGGGGCCCGGCAGTAGCCACCCTTTAAAAAAAAATTACATATAAATTTCAAAAAATTTTATTTATAATTTTTTTCAAATTATATTCCGGCACTTGTTAAAATTTTGAAATATAATATGCCTTACCTCATGAAACCCCCTCATTTTACATCACACTTTCGAAATTTTTTTCAAAATTTTGGTAGAGAGGCAGAATTTAGTTTTCAAATTTTTACATTGGTTAAATGAATTTTTTTCAAATTTTAACCACTAAATTGTATTTTTTTCAAAATTTAAAAAAGGAGCCATAACCATAGCCAATAAAAATATGTTATTATTTTACGTATGCACCTCAATAATATATTAAAATTAGAATATTCAAAAAAAGAGCCGAAGGTCCCTTCCATTCACCCTTCAACTTAAGTACCACACCCTACCACTTAAACCACTTAAGATGCAATATGCAGTGTATCAAATTTAGAATGCCATTTTTGCATTTATCTACCATTTTAAAATGAACCTTATATATATGTATTTACATGGATAAATTACCATGTGAGCAATCACTTACATGGATCCATCTCAATCCACTGGCTTTTACCAGTGCACAGGGGCAGAGCTAGGATTTTTTTTAGGGAAGGGACGAACAATCCAACCTTTGGATTTGGGTAGGGCCAAACTGAACTCGAATCCAAACAATACATGACATAACTAAAATTTTTTTATTTTTTCAATGTAATTTTTTTCTTTTCAATTGGCTGGGTAGGACCATGGCCTATGTTGGTGAATCAAGTGTCGTTTGCCAAAAAAATTTCTAACGAGGTTTTTGTGAAAGGGTAGATAAATGTAGAGCATTTTTTTTTTCAAAAGGGGATGGGCAGAAGTGATTTGGAACATGTCGTCATGGTATGAAGTAGAAGTATGGAGCACTAAATATATACTTAAGAAATTTTCAGTTGGCCGTGGATGAGTGACCGTCACTGGTCTCATGGGGCTGATCTATATAATTGGACCCAAATGTATCTAGATTCGATCATTAAAAACAAGGAAGGTTTTAGAATGGGCTCCATTGGATATACGCATCCCACACTTGATACGAAGACACATTTAAGCGTTGAAATGCATCAGTCACATACTAGACTCTCTAATGATTAATTATGTTGTGTTCTTTGAAAGCGCTGTTTGGTAATAGGAACATCAACACAGTGGTTTATATATTTGTCACTTAGGTTGCTTTGATTGGCTTGGGATCTTAGATCTGAGGCTGCATTAATCTACGTTATATGTCAAAAACTATGGATATAAGGTCGGATGAGGGAGGGCTGAATCCATCCTGAAGCAAACACACCTCTAATCCTTAAAAATAGATTCTGTTAGTAATTGGGTTAGCAAACACTCTCTTTGAAACGACATTTGCAATACAATGCTGAAGGTTTTGGCTGTTGATATTCCTTTAGTCATCTTGAGCTCCATATAATCATAAGATACCCAATGTATTGTATTCGGCGAGCGTGATTAAACACACTAAATGTATCCGACGGTATGCTGGGAGAGGCCGTTGGGTTACTATTTCCAATCATAAACAAAAAAAAATCTATAAATCTTTCGTATATGTATGTATATATATTTGTGTCTATTTGTCACAAAAACTGAACTCTTTAGCACAAAAAACTGAGCTTATATTGTGTCAAAAGGGAAAGCTGTCCAATCAAAAGATTAGATGGCCCAAAACCTTCTCCTCCCTCCCCCTTCTTCATGTCGCCTTCTTTCTCCCTTACTCACTCGGTCTCTCCCTCTCCCTCTCCCTCCCATGGTGGTGCCACTCCTCTCTCTCTCTCTCTCTCTCTCTTTATATATATATATATATATATATATAAAATCTGAGTTACATGATCCGTTAATATATTAGAACCGATCTCCACTGGCAGTCTGGATTTAGATCATGCAACATAGGGTAGGCGCAGCCTGCCACGTCCAGTCTCCTCTGGGAGCTAACTGGGTCAAGACCTTCAAATTGATAGGCTCCTGTCATGCAGCATTTTCTATGCATCCGAGATTGTGCAGTCTTGTCTTTATAGTGTAAGTTTTTCCTGCTTTATATTCTCTTCTTTAAAAATTAACCACTCAATCAGTTTATTAAATGATTAAAATAATTTATAATTAGATGTGGTTTACATATTATTTAATAATTGAAAACTTACCATTTGAAGAAGCTGTGGAAGAACATCTGCTTAATGGGTCCAAAAAGTTGTAATTTTAGTTTAAAAAGAATAACCCAAGAAATGATATGATTTGTAACAAAAAAACTATGCTAATTAAGAAAACTAAGACAGTAGCAGATTTACAATTAAAGATGAAGATCAATTTCCTGTAACTGCAAGCCAAGAAGTGCTTGAATTCAAAGTCCGTGGGATGAGGCTAGCTTCCTCCAAATCCTTCTGCTTAAACCAGACGATCTAACGACATGGCAGATTGCTCCGAAGGGTCCGGAACCAGGTCGAGGATGCCATCCTGCATCAACCCTGAAAGTCACCACATATAGGGTCAGCAACTAGTTTGGCTACCTCCAGTTTTATCACCCTGAAAGATTCATGAAATATGGTTTTCAGTACATTCTGATGTTGACAATATCAGAACCATGTTGTGCAACGAATACCAAATTCAAGAAAATCCTTCATATTCTTTCTTTCAAATAGAGAAACATCCCTTAATGCGGGAGATCTACACAGCTGACCCCACCCAAGAAAGCAAGTTCAAGCTCACTTCATTAATTTATCAGCGTTTCTCAAGCTTGGTTTATGTTCATCAGGAGGAAAATCTGATCAATTTCTTGATGACGAAAGTATATAGCTTGTTTGAGCTTGTCTCGTAAACTGTGTGACATATATTCATATAACATGCTGAGTTTGAACTTGATTCAAGTCTGTGCATGAGATTATGAGTGCGATCGATTTGACAAGGAAAGTTCATATAAGGCACAATTTGAAATCGAAGTTAGTTTTTTGCTCATAACTTGACTTTGATATACAAATGAAAGCAGATACGTTAATAGCAGTATGTATGTTTTGGACTCACACTCGTACAGAGATGATCAGCATATCAGCTTATTAATAGCTATATTTAACTAAATAGTCAAGTAATTGAGTTCAGTTTAAAATGATACACCGTCTTCAATCCATGAACTGGGATGGAAAGGAAGGGGATGATCACGTTGACGAATGTTTTGAGAGTTTCAGGCACAATCTCTGCTGAAGATACAGTTGATAAGGTCCGAAGAATGTCTTGGTAGTGATGATCAACATGGTATTAGAAGAAGAAGACTGCTACTGGCAGCTTTTCTAGTGCTAAAGGTCGGGCAAGTAATGCAGATCATGGTCATGAGGAAAGCCAAGGAGGGAGGTGATGAGGCTGAAACGGAGCTGGTGGAGTAGTGGGGATCGTCCAAGCTTGGCAGGGCAGATGAATCCTTGCAATTGGTAGTCAATTCGAATAACCAAGGATGGCAAAGGAGAATGAGTGAAGGTGCTAGTTGAGGGAAGAAGAAAATGGCAGACGGTTGAGCAGAAGAGTAAAAGGGTGGAGATAAAGCTGGAGAGGATCCATGTGCAGATTTGGTAAGCTGACGTTCTCGTGCAGAGAAACGGATGGGACCTATGAGATTGTCCGGGGGCTGAGGCGTTCGGGCTCTGCAGACTGTGTTCGGGCTCCGCAGATTGTGTCAGGCCCCTTGTGTTTCACTGATCTTTTGCTACTGAACGCTGATTGCTTTACAACTAGTTGCTGGTTTAACTTAGTAAATCTCACTATTATTGTTCTCTAAAATCCTGATTGTGAAATCACCTCGGTTCCAGTAGCCGTCACCTGGATAAATATAATAGGAAACACGATATAAGATAATTTTAACATCCACTAACCTTAAGCACGGTGATCCATTCTTAGATTCACTAACTTGTTTTGTCCTAAAGCGATTACATGGCGTTATGAAAGCTCTATGGATTCCATGTCCAACCTTTCGCTATCCAGTTCTTTTAAGTAATATTTTTCAGAAGACCTGAACTGTCATGGATGCATATGTCCAAAACACAAAAAACGAAAAAAGAGGTCATGAAAGAATCTAACGCCCAGATCCAAATTTGTGAGCAAAGAAGGATAAAATACATTAACCTTAAGTCCCTTTATAAAATATAAATTCATATATCAGATTGCTGATTGTTCAAAATATAAAGTTTTAGACAGTATGCATCCATCTGTATGATCAAATTTTATAAACGATAGGTAGATGAAATGGCGAGAGGACCACTGGTGTGTCTGTGTTTATATATATATATATATATATATATATATGTTCGAGTCCAAAACTCAGATTTTCACAGGGGGTCATAATGCCTTGCTGCAAAGCCATAGCAGGGTGAGAAACAAAAAGCAGCCAAAGAAATAAAGCAACACCTGCAAGTGGCAGCCAGACCACTGAACCAGACATCATAGGTCCTTTTCAGCCCAAAAAACTGGCCTTCTGAAACCGCGGCATAGCCCTTTGTTTACAGCAGAGATACTGCCCCACCAGGAGGTACAAATGGCAGCTAACAATTTGGACCCACCCTCGCTTCTCCCCACTCTTCTTCTCATCCCTCTTAATTTCTCTCCCCATCCATACAGCCTCATGAACCCACACACAAACAGGAACTCCATCCACCTAACATGCTCACTGTCTCTTTCTCCTTGTTGCAATCTGTAAAAGAAGAAACATTTTGAATGAAACAAGTTGTCTAGCAGTTGGCATGTGCAGATCAGGAAGGTCTTTTTCTTCTCTGCACACAGGTGGAATCAAACCATGTGGCTGTGGAACTCCCTTATTGGAATTCCCTGTAAATGATTACTCAGCCCAGAGCCATGGCGCCCCGTGTGCATATGAACTATAAGCAGCAGCGGCACGAAGTTCAGTCTTTTCAAGTGAAAGGTGGTGGACAAAAACTCTTGGGCTTGAGGCCAAATGTACTTGGGGTGCACAGAGCTAGCTAGGCTGGTTTTTGCTCTATGGGGAAAGTGCTGGATCTTTGGGGTGCTCAACTTGCATCTGGATGTTTGGTACCATTCAAGGGTGGGAAATTTCATATTGCATGTGATACCATTTACTCCCAGACAGATGCACAACTTGTGAAGTAACATGACGAGTTCTGCAGGGACTAGTACTCTGGCAAGTTATGCATGCATGGGAAAAAACTTGTGAAGTAACAAGAAAAGTTCTGCAGAGATTAGGACATTGGCAAGTTATGCATATGTACCGGCAGTTCCAGCAGAAATATATTCAAAGCATTCATCTTTTCTCTCCCCCTTAGTATTTCTCCCTACTTATTCTCCTTATTAACTTTCCTTTATCATTATTGCTGCTAAATAATGAATTATCAGCAGCAGTAGCCAAGTGGAATCACAAATTAAAATAAAGATTGGTAAGCACTTTAATTGAAAATCTGATGGAACGAGATAATTACCTCCTAGCATTGAAAAGGTCAACGCTAAATCTTGCACTTGAATATCCTACTTTATAATTTAGCAAGTTGGGGTTAGGCAGAACTTGACCGGCTCACCTAAGGGAAATCTTACATTAGATGAAGGTTGCGAACCACCATTTAAGTATAATTTTCTTCAATTGTTTCTTACTGAAATATGCGGACAAGTTATCAACTATGAGGCCGCAAGGGTTGCCGTAGCTGTGGCAGACTGGCTGTAATATGCTTCTTTTCTAATCAGCATTACTCGGTGCGCAACCTGCAAGAGTTACATAGATATATACAAAGATTTTATTGCTGGTCACAAAAGAGTTCACGTTGGGGCTTCTGTTGTAAGCTTATGCTGAAAGTATTCGCACTTGTAAACCCACAATTTTTTTTGCTTTGATCCCCCTTCACGAAGTCTATATTAGTAGCCCCTACATTGTTCAATTTGGATGATTCTAGGGCGGCTTTTTCGTCGGGAGTATACTGAGTTGAAATATCTTTTCCGTATTAAGTTAGAAGTTGAGGTGTGCTATTTTCTTCACCTTACCTCTAGTAGTTTTACGAAGATCAGTGTTTATTTCTGCTCCCCACGAACAAAAAAGAGGGGAGAAACAAACAAAGGAAACACTAGTGCTCGAATAATGGCGTCGAAGAAGCTTCCCCTTTTATCACATGGTCTCAAACTTTTCTATTTTAATCTTTAATTTGATAATGGCGTTCAACTTGGCACATGAAACTGCTGGATTTTCACGTTGTTGGTTATGTAAGGGAAGTTTTGGGAGGGATGGCAGGGCAATGCGTTCTGTCTTGTAGTAGCAGCAGCTTTAATTTCACTGGGGCAGCAGAGAGAGAGGGAAAGCGAGAGCGAGAGAGAGAGAGAGATTGTTGTCCTTCTCTAAGAGATAAATTGTGGGGACACGGTTGCACACTAGCAGCTGCATGAGACTGGCGCTTTTAAGGAAGATTTTTGTGGCAATGAAGACAGAAGAAAAATTGATTCCTTTTCTGATCACTCAACTGTTGTCATCTTTTAGTAACAGTGCTGAAGCACTTGAATGTAAGTTAGGATTCCCACAATTTAAAAAGGGGGAAAGGAAAAAGAAACAAGAGAATCAATTTCCAGCTCTCTATCTGCGTGGATGTGTGTGTCTGCACTGGAAAATGAACGGCCATAAATAGGCGGCCCAGCATGAAACTTAAGTTCAATAGTAACTGACTGCAGACATGAGATCTTTTCCTGCAAAGTTTTCAGCATATACAAGGAGAAAATATTTTTCTGGTTCTTTTCATTTTCGGAACATCCGTACGAGATAAGAAATAAGGTTGAATGTCAAAAAAAACTTTTGAGTTTAGTGCTGCAACCTCTCATGCATGTGCTTAATAAACATGCACAGTTTATGACTGTCTAGATGTTCTGTACAATTAATATGTTAGAATAGTTGGTCTACCACTTAACATTATGTCCTCTTATTAATGGCAAACAAACCGGTCAGAGGAGAGAGAGAGAGAGAGAGAGAGAGAGAGAGAGAGAGAGAGAGAGGTGCTTTAATACGGAAAAAGTATTCAGTGCACTACATTAAATAATATACTCTTAAAAGTTTGACATGAAATGTGATTAAGCAGCTCTCAGCGCAGTAAACTGTTGCTGATCAATTTCAGGAAATGGGGTCTAGATAAGACAAGGACAAATTAGGATACAATGGAATGATGGACTAGAAGAACTTAAAGTTGTCGAATTTAAAATTGTTTCAGTAGAGGCATGCAATGTGGTAAGGATACAATGGAATGAAAGTGGTTTCTGCCAACAGAGCCTAGTGGACAGGGCGATTGTACGTGGAAAAGTATCCATGTCAACTATCTATTTACTTATATTTATGGTGAAGAAACCTCCAAGATGCAGTCTGCAGACATGGAACAGTTGGACCACAAAGATGAAAGGCACATCTTTTCTTTAAGTCCAATAAGAGAAGAAGAATATAGTTTACAGCAGTGACAGACAGCACTATAGGAATTTTTCCATCTTTGTTGAACCATACCTCAAGCTCCCAACATACCTGACCTATCACACTGCACCTTATTTTGCAGTATCCATTAAAAATGCAAGCATAAAAAACATGTGGGTGGGTGTCAATTGTTGAATCCCCTCCTTATATATCTCTCAATAATTCGACTTTGTTAAGCCCAGGATTGAACTTTTGACCTCCTTCAACTTGAACACCTTGAGCTAACCCACTTAGAGAGTTGCATAAGAACCTTGTGGCTAACATAGAGCATGTGGTTGTAGACATAAACACTTAGATTTAATCGATTATCGTTGATATTAGTAGTAGTTCCGTTATCAGCATCAGCCTGCAACGGGCCAGATTGATAGCCAACAGATATTTTATTGGCCTGTGGCTAAAACAAAATTGGACACGTGAAATTTGGAACTTCTTAATGTTTCTACTATTTTTAAATTGGTCTGTATTTATTTTTAAATAATTTAAAAAGAAAAAATAAAGTTAGATTGATATGGTCCAATTCTCTGTTTCCATTTGCAAGACCTGCTACCAATTGGCAGCATTCCCTGTCTCTTGCTCCCTCAATTTTCCTTTTCCTATTGCTTTGTTCTTTACTGACAATCGCTCATGACCCTTAATTTTCTCACCTGGACATAATGTTTTTAACCAGCATTCTGTTCTTTTCTCAAAAAGATTAAGGAACTGCAACGAAATGCTAGGGACCATGAAGAAAATATAGTTTACTGCAGAAACATCGATATTAAAACATGAGGAGGCCTATATATATGGGCGACTATCTTAGCACATCCCTTTGCCATCTCAGAATCCAATTTATGAAGTGCAAGCACAGTTCCAACTACTTGAAGGGACCATGACAAGTGCATGCCAGCGTGCAGGCAATAGCGGCAGTACATCTCCCACATGCATCAATATATTTCTTCTTTTTAATATATGTTCCATAGCTGGATGTGGCACCAAAATATCTTCCCAAGTTTCGTTTTTTTCTTCTCCATTTTCCTACTGAAAATCCTTAAAAGGTAGCGTCGTTAACTTTCTTGTTCGGTTATTCTTTTAGTAGAACATAATATATATGCTGTTACGCAGTCCGCAGACTAGCTTGGGCTTTTTGATGCAGTAAAGGGATAGATAATCTGAAAATTGAATTAGAGCGTGATGAAAATTGGTCAAATACAGTTTACATTGTTAAATACTGTACCCTGTTAATTAAATATGTGAGGGCGCCGATTATAAAGTCATTCATCATAAAGTCATTACCCTATGTAATGGAGGGGACCCTTCACGAGGGGAATGCACAGTCCTTCTTTATCGTGATTTGACAGATCATGTGATCTGCTCAACAAAGATACGGTCTATGCTCTTAAACGAAATTAACTTGGATTTCCTGTATTTCGGAAACAGATGAGGAGAGATCCATTTGTATCTGGGTTTGAGATTTCACTTGGTTGGTCTCCACATTATGTAATTTTCTTGACAGGCATTAGGGAGAGCCATTGTCATAATACAGTTCTGCCAAAAGAAAAAATCTAGAGTAATAAGAAATAAATGTGTTTCTGCCAAGCAACTCCGGTCAGATATTGGTTATTGCTTGTCGGGAACTTGCTTACAAATTCTAAAGGGGCCTGGACATATTTGGACTCATAAGGGACTGAGAGTCCTTTTCTGTAAGTTTTAATGCATACATTCACGTTCCTCCCCCCCCGCACAAAAGATGAAACCAGAGTTGAGATGAAATAATGATCCCCATCCTTATCCAAATGAATCTTCCCGAAACCTGTTGGAAAGAAGAGGAAGTTCCTTGCTGCATTCTGCATTCTCCCTTACAGTATTCAGACTCTCAGAGGTTTCTGCAGAGAGTTTCTGCTAAAGCTGCATCTGCTTCCATCACTACATTAATGGAGTCAACATTTGAATGCAGTGAGGAATCTGGGTGGACAACCATCTTGTGTGACTCTCTTAGTCAAAGTAATGATGGTGGTGACGGTTCTAATAGCCATGTAGATGATACTGAAGATGATGATAGCGGTGATTTTGGTGTTGACGATGAAGATGATGGCAGCTCGTCTTTGGCTAGTGATGCATGCTCCCATGCTTATAGGGACATGGAAAGCTGCTTTAGCCACAGTGGGCATTCAAATGCTTATGGTGACATTGGTGTTCAAGAAACTGATGGTGTTGCTACTGGTGGTGGCTTGTGGTATGGTTATAACGATGAGGGTGGTGGATATGGTGGCGGTGGACGAAATTACAGTCTCTGCTGTGAGAGCAAAGTCGGCCGTGAGAAGGACAGTGGTGCTTCAGTTAAACCGGAGCAGGAAAAGAAGATATTTGCAGCAAAGTCTGAACTACAAATGCAAGCAAATGCTGCCAAGGTGAGCACAGTTCCTTCTCTTGTACATTTTACATAGAACAGCTGTGGCCATTGTTGCAATCAAACAAAGGAATGAGCTAATAGCAGTAGTGAACCTTTCATCCCGACCACAAAACGAAACTCCACAAAAGTTCTCCTGTTTTTCTGTCTTAGGCTTTTTCCCTGAGAGACAACATAGTCTGTGACTCTGTCAGTCCATCATATTTAGCCCATCCATGGATCTTGAATTGACCGGCATTGCCACTTTTATTGGATTGAAGAATACGTTCCATCTTTATAGTGCCATCTTCCACATTTTGAAGGATGGAGGGATCCTGCACCAGATCAAAGGCTCATGACGCAAAAATTCCTGCTGACTTCATTCACAGCATTATCACCATGACTGATGTATAGTAATATATTCTTCTATTTCTCACCACTGCAACTCCAACCAAGGATGGTCGTCCATTACCCTTTTTTTTTAACATTTTTTTTCTTCTTTCAATTGAACAAATTAACCGTTGGTGCATGACAGTACCATCTATTTGTTTGGTTGATTAGACAGAATCATGCCACACTTCTATATATCAATGTCAGCCATCACCGTGAATATACTGATCAGCACATCTACGGGCCTACTTTTACCTTCAAAAACCTGTTCGGGCCAGTCATAAATCGGTTCTTGGGGCATAGAATAGTGCCCTCTAAAGGTGATGATGATTAGATGTATGGCAATGTCCATTGATTCTTGTTGATCATGATACATGATGAAGGTGCTCATCCAGTTTTCTTTCTATTATTTAAATTCGTCTATAGTTGACAGAGAGAGGCCTTATAGTCTTAATTACTTTCATGCATGGTTAAGAGGCAAATCATGAAAGATGGAAGATGATCAGGACGAAAGGCCAAACTCTCTCTCTCTCTCTCTCTCTCTCTCTCTCTCTCTCTCTCACACACACACACACACACATACACATTTTGTGTTCAAGACCGAACAAGAGAAAATCCAAACTCTCGAAGCCATGCGCATGTCTCAAAACAATGACTAATGTAATCTATTCAATGACGGTATTTATGATCATTTAGCATA
This sequence comes from Nymphaea colorata, assembly GCF_008831285.2. Lineage (NCBI taxonomy): Eukaryota > Viridiplantae > Streptophyta > Magnoliopsida > Nymphaeales > Nymphaeaceae > Nymphaea > Nymphaea colorata. The sequence goes on from NC_045145.1 coordinate 23,227,343, forward strand.
TAAATTAATCACATATTATAAGTTAATATTTTGAACTGTTCCGCTCTGCTTGGACCAGGGACTGTTAGTGGACGATCACAATCATGGTTTGATTGTAAATTGCCAATTCGGTGAAGCTATCTCAAGGACATCCATTTTTGAAGCCTTTAAACACCAGGCACAATCAGAAACGCCATATACGTTCAGGAAATGGTGAATTAATTAGCCAAAATACGCACGCAGTAGTAGCCTGTGGTATGTATAGGCTCTAACAATCTTAATTTTGATTTCTTGGTACTTGAATATTGAATTTTATTGTTATATATTCGCCGATTAGTTTCATGTCAATTGTCTTTCAAGTGGGCATCCCTAATTACTTTTCAAATATCATTATATGTACATTAAACGGTTGTTTGGTGGTAGGGATGCATTACGACTATCTCATGAATCTGCCCAAAACATTGGAATAGATTCCTGAAATAATAATTCTAGTGTCAGATGAACATACTGATCTGGTAAGGATTTGACTTATGATGAGACAGAAACTTTATATATTGACTTTATTGAACTGTATCGTAAACTATGACATATAAAAAGATTTCACCCCTCCTTTTTGCCACTAGGAAGCCCCTTCATGCAACTTCTTTGTCATGAACAGGAAAAAGTTATCGGCATGACTAATCAAGCTTTTATGTAGTCGTCAAATATATATATATATATATATGCTTTTTTTGCATGCAATGTCTAATTCATCTTGATCCAATAGCATGTTAATACCAATTAATAATCAACCTTTTAGGTTTTAATATGTATGAAAAAATTGGGTTTATAGATATTTCACAATATTAATATTTAGATCTGGAGTCTGGCTTTAGTAAGCTTCGTAACACATCAGGTGTAAAATTTAAGAAATAGACTGCGTTTTTTTAATTTTGTCTAATTAATATAAAATATAAAAATTTTCAAATGCACACTTAAAGATTTGGACACAATGAAAAGGCCCACCCAATTGCTTTCCAGAATTAATGCCATGAATACACCTATGGTTTTGTATGGTTTATACTTTATAGTCATGAAATCCATAAAGTAATTCCCCTCAATTAGTCCATTATTACCATTTTGCCACTTCGAAAATGTTTATCTAATCCATGAGTTTACATCCAATAAAGAAAAGTACGTTTTCGTTTACTAAATAAAACATACAATAACGATAAACTAGCTAACCTCGATGTAAATTAACAGTGAATTAAGATCATTGCTTATCCTTAACTAATTTCTGTAAAAGATTAAAGAACCAGATTTGTTTTAAGCGTGATCTAGTCTTCCTATCATATTAACCCCTACCTAAGTTAGTGATATATAGCCTGCTAGGGTTTAACAATATCAAAAAAATCAACGAGGAGGGTTTTTGTTATGAACAAATTAATCGTTAGGTGTTACTTTGAAAATCACGAAATGAAATGATAAAACCAACTTTAGTCTAATTCCGGCAATTTAGATGTAAAATGAAATGCTCATTATATCGGCTTCGAATGCTTTTCGATACAACATCGTGGAGATATTTGGCAGCACGAACGAATTTGCTCCCGTTTTAGTCGCCAAGCTGAACCACAAGGCAGTCAGCAGAAGGGGGAAACTTTCCACCAAAAAAAAAGGAAGAAAAAAAAAAAAGAAAACTCGGTTTTTCTTCTATTTCTCTTGCTAACTTTGATCATATGCATGCAAATCATGAATTATGTGAAATTGAACCACTTTATTCGACTTAATTACTTACTCCGTGCTTTTTTTTCTTGAAAGAAATGGCTTGACTGTGCTCCTAATTCATATTGATATTTCACGAAAAAAAATTTCCTTTACTTATTGATGCCCCTTAAAAATTTATAATTCTATAATTAGTGCCCTTTAGCTTCTTTTTTTTTTTTTGGCTTCCCCCTTGATGTGGTGTAATGAGGAGTCTGATAGCTACTTAATAGACTTCTCTAATTTTATAAAGGTATTATTGTAATTTTATTGTTTTATGGGTGTTCCCCTAATCCCCATGCTTAAGAGGAGCGATTATCTCTTTTATTCTTGTTTTTGAGTTAGTAAAAAGCCTTGTATGGCCACGGATGTAGGACAACTTTAGTTTCCAAACCACGTAAAAATCCTTTTTCTTCTTCTTCTTCTTCTTTATTTTCTCTTCTCTCGACATCATGAATAGGAGAGAGAGAAAGAGTGAGGCCTCGTTCCTAACACAGTTTAGTTACTGCAGTTGCATAATTCCAATCTGTAAGCGGGCTACAAAAGTCAAAGGATGCATTAGATTTGGGTGGCTTAGAAAGTGGAGATTATTTCTGAAAAGAGTGATCGACCAATTATTATTTTTTAGAAGCTTCAAACTATGTCAGGTGAAAAGACAGACAGTTGAATGGGCACAAAACTCAGATACATACCTACCGTTCATGGCTTCAACAATGTTTTCTATCTCACAACAACTGCTGCTTTTTCAGAAACTTTCTCCATGATTTTGTAGCTCCATTCTTCAGTCTTGGAAATTAAAGGACTTCCAAATTCAGCCACAGAACACATCTGTGCAGGAAAAGTTTTGGTTGAGCATCCTGTTTTACGTAGGGGGTTTAGGAATATTAAGTCTAATAACAAGTGGCAGAGGTGGACACATGTCTAGTGGCAGAGCCACAAGGTGTCCACACCGGCCTCACAAAGTTTATTTATTTTTTTAAGAATTTGTGATATTTGATTGTTGATATATATAGGTTCGCCTAAACGCATTAAAGTTATCGAATTAGTGCTTCCTCCAGCCAAAATTTCTGGATCCGCTAGTGCTCATGGCTGTATTGGGGGTGAACATAACCGATACCCATTTTTCTGTGGCAGCAGGAGAACATGGGAAAAGTTGATTTTCTGTGATGACTTCCTGTCTGCAGAATCAGTTTACTTGTATAGAGCAGCAAGTTTTTTTGTCATTGGAGAACTATGCTACTTGTGTTAGAAATAATCAATGCATTATTCCATTTTATTATAGCTTTAGAGTTTAGCCACAAGTCTGACTTTACATTAGCATGTCTGCAGATGCAGTATTTCCATTTAAGCCCAGCTTAAGTTTTAAATACCTTTAAGAGGAGCAGAAGTATAAGTTCTACATATTCTTAAGCGTTGCACCATCGTTTGCATTCCCAATTTGGCATCATTTAGACACCTCTTTATCTTTTTCAAGCTTTTAGTTTCACTTTCAGTATTCAATAATGACTTGAGAAATAAATACATGGCACATCATAGTCAAGATTAGACTGTGATTCATCTTAGTACTTTATCAAAACTATTATGATTATGAAAAGGTAATCATTTTAAGACTTTGGTTGCATAGTTTGAGGCTTTGAGCAGCTATAAGTTATGTCAGGTTATAGTTTTTAAATCTCAAAAACAAAAATCACATATTGGCTGCATATTTCTGCGTCATTTAAACTGAGGCCATTGTGACTGTGATTGTTTCTTAGTCTTAGTTTTTAAATCAAAAGACTGGTCGTAGGCGGTCTTATTTTCAAATTTCTATCATAAAGGTTGTTTAGCAAATGAACAACACTATAAAAGCATTGACACATAAACTATATATAGTTCATGTAAACTTGATTATCAATCATTTACACCATACTCATGTTGGCAAATTAGTCATCTCTACTCTTACCAATATGAAAAGTACTGATTCGCAATTCCAAATTCTTTTGAAGAATTCCTTTGAAGTTTACAAAATGATTAAGACCCAACTTTCATTTTCCTTCTTTTCAAGGTCGATTTCTTGCAAATTTGGTGTTTTGCAAAAGCATATATAAACAACCTGAAAACGAAAATCTTATGGAATATAACATTAAAAGATTGGGCTGATTTACTCGCTATATTTATTCATTAATCTACCATAGGTTCACCCATGCATGTAGGCAAAGGTAATTGATAAGAGAGAAAGAGATCAGAGACTAGACATGTTCATTATGCACTCCTTACATATTCTCGCTTAACACATTCGGTGGTCATCTCCAATTTTGAAAGCCTTGAAAATTTTGCAACCTTTTGAAATGTAGATAAAATTTTGTAAGCTAAAATGACTAATGATTTAATTCCTTGCAAGAGAAGATCTACACATTCACAAAGTACGACCTTTTTATTAGTTCTCATGTTTTCTAACAAGCATGGAGCTCATTTAACACCCGCATATTTAGCTAAAGAATAGGTATTTGAGTGCACATTATATATATATATATATATATATATATATATATATATATATATATATATATATATATATATATATATATTATATGCATGCTAAATTTTGTTGTGTGCAAATTTAATACTGTATGTAGATGAAAATTGTAATTTTTTATGCTAGTAGTATTTATGAAAGTTGTGAACTATTGGTCTTAATTCTTCATAAAACTTATACATGCATTTCAGTGAATCAATCCAAACAATGGTTCTCAGTAACAGTTTTATACAAGAGAGAGAGGGGAAACACGAGAAGCTATAGCCACTATGAGCCACCCAATCAAGTTGATTAAATATCTTATAAATTGCTATACAATATTAACCTTACAAAAGCAACCTATTGCAATATCAAAGTTGATGTGTCAAGGCATCAAAAACTGAACTAGATCTAACATAATTGCACATAGGGTCTCCAAATTAAGCTCTTAAATAAAGGTTATTGTTGGAGTGTGGAGTCTGATCTATACTTAGGCTTCCCTAATTTTCCGAAATTTTTGGTGGCTTTTATGTAGTATTTGCTCTAATCTCCTTGGGGGGGTGGGGGGTGGTTGGGTGGTGGTTATGTTTCTTGAATTCTTGATCTTTCTGTGATAGTTAAAAAACTCTATGCAGCCATAGACATAGGAGAACTTTGTCTCTAAATCACGTAAAATCCTTGTGTCTTCTTCTTCATTTCTCTTGGAGTTGAGCATCAGCGAGAGAGGTCCTCGTTCCTAACAGTTGTATCACATATGGAACATTTGACAAACTGCATGACACCTGCGAGTTCATATGACCTTCCATGAGGGAGAATTTGGATGCACAACCTCACGGACATCAATAAAGTATGGCCGATATGCTGAGTCAACAATATGTAATTCAAATTGGCATATGATGAAGTGCCATTCTCATTATCACATGCACTACATATGATCCTTGTTTTCCTTTATTTCTTCATCTGAACATGCATAATTTGAACCCAATTTTATATGAAATTTATTGTTGCACCTTGTTAAAGACGTGAATGCATTAATATTCGATCCAATTACATGAAGGCCACTAGGCCAGGTGCTCTAGTATTTTCACATTCAATATGCATGTGCTAAGGTTGTGAAGACAATATACAGTCGTTTAATATTGGATCTGGTGCTTCCAATTGCATATATTTACTGCATCCTGCTTAAAGAGCTTAACTACTGTTGATTTTTTTTTGTTGTAAATTGGACCTTCAAGAGACCTTAAAAAGAGCTAGAATTAGATGATTGATCAGTAGACAAACTCTTTAGCAATTAGAAACAAATGGGTATGATATATATATATATATATATATATATATATATTCGCGTTTCTTTAACTGCAAATTAATGACATCTACATGCTCACCCTGCCCAAGAATACTGACAATTAAGAAAAAATATTATGTAAACTACGTACGTACATTGACCACATGTTTCCCAAATAAAGGAATGCCAACAAAAAAAAAAACTCAAATCAACGGAGACAAAGGATTACATTGCCTCAACAGTTTCTTTGTTCTTGTGCGCCGGAAAGAAAAAGCAATTTATGCTTAATTTATTTGCTTTTTCTGCATATTAACTGGAAGAGTTTCTCTATCATAAACAGTTATCAGCTGACTGTGTTCAAACTTTTACTGATTGTTTGTTACCGGTCAGTAATAAGTACTTCTTTTGTACTGGAAATTCAACCTTACAATTTTAAGCTTCCTTGCTTGTGTCAACTTAAGCTGAAATTGTCCTATTTCACTACTTCTAGTCATGTTTCATGTATTGAAATCACCGCAGGAACTTAATTAAGCAAGCCTACTCAATTCTCTCGCGCTTATGCAACGACTCCAACATACTTATATCTGCACGAAGCTTGCCGATGACCTTGTTCATTTGTCTTTGTATTGAAGATTCTTTAGCTACGCACACCTCTTTTCAAGATCGCAAGGATCAGAACCAAACGAATCATGATCAACCATGTTCGACCTTTTTGCTGTCGAGGAAAGGTCCATTTTTTAATCCTTTGTGAATAATAAAGTGTGGCAGAAAAACTTCCTTGCTTGGATTGAGAAAGTTGCCATGAAGGTTAGCATAGCCCAGACGTTTGGCTGTACTTTCTTGTGAATGTTAAGTTCTGTATCTACAATGGATGAGAATTAACTTTCTATCTCTGTGAAAAAAAATTTGGTATCTTTTCATTGGTGCTCGACATTTTCAACATTTTGTTCCCTTTCTCCCTGTTTTATTTTTCCATGTGTTGGATTAACAATAGCGGAACCAACAAGTAGGTTTGCTTCATGGCACTATCATAAAGTCTTAAGTAAATCGGAAGATGACTTCTTTGAGTTATTTGCCGTCAACCTTGATCGTTAATTGTTCTTAATAAAAATAATCTTCCGCCTGAATGTTTTTGGTCCCTCTGTCAGCAGTTCTACAGTCTGTCATATATAGTTTTGGACTTTCTTTTCATCCCTCCTCTTCTTAATTGTAAACAGGAGGGAACTGAATCAAAAACATAAATAGAATAAAAGATCGTCCTTGTTAGAATGTAGCAATTTTAGGGTCTTAGTGAAGGTGTTTTCTCTGATTGCAGTGAAAAAAGAGGCTTCGTTCCATTTATAAATGAAGTTTCGCTGCTAAACAATGAAGTGTGTGTCTTATTCTTTATTGTCTTAATGAATTGTAGCCTTTCCATTTTCCAAATCTTTTGTCCATGAACAAGAATTCCCTTGATGAGTTTTTTTTCTTTTTCGAAAATCAGATTTTGTAACCTGGTCATATGCAGCATCTACTGTCCTCTCATAGCATTCACAGTTTCTTGGAAATGTTACCATTAAGGTACAAAACAGTAACTACAATTAAGGTACAAAACAGTAACTACAATTAAGGTACAAAACAGTAACTACAAAATTGTATGCTTTCTGCTCTCCCAAAGAAGAAGGAAGTTTCATATATTCTAAAAAATGGGGTCACATGCGATGACTTGAGGCCCAGATCTTCAACGACATAAATTTAAAAAATGGGGTCAACCCGACCATTTTGTGAGAAGAAATCCAATGATCTCAGGTATATATGGTAGCTAGCTTATCTTCGCTCATTCAATCGCAAGGTGGCTGCATGAACACGAAACATGTTAAGATCCTACTCATTGGTTTCGAAGATTCAGCCTGTGTGACGCTTCAAGATGCCGTCGCAATCTTGGACGAGTGGAGCCCTAAAAGGATGTTGTTACCTTTCAACTGTTACAGTCATGGAGAATTAACAATCCAAATTTCTTCAAATTCCGAAGAGGACAAAGTTGGTCAAACAAATGCAGAAATGAGCTCTGAACGGCATGTCAGATTAGCCAATGACATGAGATATGAGATGATTGGGAATCTCTCTCTCTCTCTCTCTCTCTCTCTCCTGTAAAAGGGCTCCAGTACTGACCCGAGAAATAATTTCCTAATTTGCTAGTTCACTATTCCTTCTTCTGCAATTTTAATGCATTCGATCGGGTCTCAACCTAGAATCCTTGGGTTCCAGAACCAGATATATCCGGCCTCTCTGCCCCACTTTCCTGTGGACTCCAAATCCATGGATTTATTTGCTTTATTTTGAGAATCTCAGACTCGTGTTGGAATGTCACCAAAACCCGGGTTGGTCTAGCTTCGAACATGACATCGTGTATGCAGATTCCAAGACCTTTAACGCAATAAGAGAGAAAAAGAAGCTTAGATTTTATGTCACGAATATGCATACAACATATCACTTGGCCCAAACAACTTGTTAGAGTGGTGTTTTCTTGAGAGGGGTACAACTGATTGGGCTGGCTAGCTGGTGAAAGTCCAGTAATTAGTCTGATTCCTGCGAGTAGTTTTAGACTGCAAACAGTAGGTATAAGGCATTCAGTCAATGGGTATATTGTTCTCTACCTGAGTCCTAAAGCAGCTCTATACTCTAGGGTTGAAGGGTTAGATGCATCTTGAAGGGAAGGGGAAGAGGCTTCGCTCCATTACATACCCAAACTTGTTAAAATGGTGTTCTTATCTCTTTGCATTAAAAGAAGGCAGATCCTTATTGGAATTGACATTGTCTTGGTTTTAGGTTTGACAGACCACATCCAACTCGGTGGAATATATATAACTGAAACCCTACTTTTTTGTCGGACCCCATTTTTAATTGGTGGACACATCTTCTTCATCACAAAGCGTCTTAGCTCACTGGTCTTTGAACAAGTTTCAATGCGAGATTTTCCAATTTATAGAAGGCAGATTGGGCGTAGGACATGGATCTGTCTGCAAAAGGCTATGAAAATTTTTCAATAAGGTTATGGAAGATGAATCTATCTGCAAAGGGGTTAGAAAAAAGACAGATGGTATTAGCCATACCAATTGATTCAGACCTTGATATTCAAAATCTGCAGATTTTTGACATGAACTGAATGCACCGATTTTTACAGCACTTGGCGCAGATCACAAAGATCAATATCAAATATGCAATTCTTTACAAAATAGCGGTCCAGTTGTATAGGCTTTACAGATCAACGCTTGGAGTTTTTTCCTTTCCTTGAGGCCAAGACAGTGGGGAGTCCACCCTCTTCGTAAGCAACGAAAAGGCAGATGCAGGATCTGCTGCATCGTGGATAACTGAAAGAGAGCATGATAAATATGCAAGATCCCCAACTATCTTTATGGAAAACAAATAGCCGAGCAAGCAACCCCAATCAAAGAACCATAAATATAATATTAACGAGGATCTCACATTTGGCTGAACTTAAACACTTTTTCTTACACCAATCAGCTTGATCCAAAAGTATCTGGGTGGAGTACTGAAACTCAGATGAAATTGGATCCCTGTAGCCGACCCCAAAGCCAGTGTTCTTGTACTATAGCATAGCATGCAATACGGCAATCTTCTTTTTATTTTTATTTCTTTGTGGGTCAATGGTCTTTGACCAACAGCTTTTGTCATACACCAGCAATGGCAATTGTCCTTCAGAAAAGGCCAGTGTACTACTTTAAAGAAGAAAACAGATGAAAAGGGAAGGGCCAGCAGAGTTGTGCCATAAAGCTGCCTCTGATTTATTTTGTCTTGTCACTTCAAGGACCCTCCTTTGGCCTATCCTCATCCGCAAAAATTCCTTCTTTCCTTTTCCTATGGGATCTATCGTAATATTTTATTGAGAGAGGAAAAGCAGAGAGAGAGAGAGAGAGAGGGAAAGAGAGAGAGGGAGAGAGAGAGCATGGATCTAAACACAACATTCCTTTAGCCTTGTGAGTTTGATGTATCTTTGTGCTTTTGGAATATCAGGAATCCCTTTTGCTCTTCATTTATGGAGCCCTCCAAACTTTTTGGAAGGGATGAGGAATCCGGATGGACCAGTATCTTATGTGATTCTTTATACCCAGAAGGTGGTGATGATGGTGTTGGTCATGACGACCATGTCGATGACGATGATGAAGATGATGACTCATTGGCCAGTGATGCATCAAGCGGCCGCAGGAACCATGACTGCAGAAACTGGGGGGATGCCCTTGTTGATAAGGCCGCTGACTTTGGTTACTCAGACCAACATGGAGATTTTGATGACAATGATCATGAAGATGCGGAGAATGCGGATTGCTATGGCGATGGCGGCGATGTTGACGGAGATGGCGGGAGAAATTATGGTTTGAAAAGGGTTGAGAAAGCTGCTCGCAAGTGGAGGCAAGAGAGTGAGGAGAGGGTTAAAGATGCAGGGAACAGAGCTCGTTTTGCCTCGAGGAGAATGGACGACTCTCCTTCTCAGTGCAGCAGTACCAAGGTGAGCATCCATTTGAGAAGAGCAGGTTGGCTTTACATTTATGATGATTGGGATTGTTGCAGTCACTGTTAGTTCACCGAATTTTTCTTCGGCTCTATTTTATAGAAAACGTTATGAGTTTACATTTGGTCAGTTCCTAAAATTCAAGTATATAACTGGATGTAATATTCTTTTTGTTTGGAAAGACTAGAGGTTTCACAACAGTAACCATTCTATCTAGGACACTTGGCCGTTAATCTTTTTCTATTCATATGGTAAATCTTTGCTTGTTAATTTAAAAAACTGTGGTCCATCAATTTCTTGGCTTCGGTTTAATCCAAATTTGTCTTCCCCTTCTGAACGTAAATGAAAGTTTTCAAACTGCTATTTTGTTATTTCGTTATAATATTTAGGGCTTTAAACTAATTAAGTTAAGCACATATTTAACATTCAATATATGCTACCATCTCTCAAACAAAAGGGACCCTGCAACTTCCAGTTACTTGGCTGTTTTGGCGATCCATCAAGAAAGAATTATATACTTCATGTTAGATAATGTCTCTTTGTTTTTCAGCAGAAGATAACGGAAAAATGAAAAATATTACATCTTGGGGTTTCTCAGAGCATGATTTGGAATTATTGTTGCAACTTGTATTCAAGTTTTTCCATCTTTCTGTTGTGGACTTTTAGCACGTTTATCAGTAACAAAGAACTAATCGGTTTGGAAGTGCATATTATAAAGATTTTGCAAATACCTCCATTTTCTCCCTTCCTGCTGGAGATGAAGCAGGTCGATCCATCCCAACATGTCCCAGTTTTTCTTTTTGGCAACTTTGGTATCCTGTGGCTTGCATTCTGGGCATAAATAGATCTGAAAAAAAGCAAAAATGTTCTAAACTTTTTGTGAAACATATTCATCTTATATAAACAAATATATAACAGCATTATTTGAACCAATAATTTCATTTGGCCGTTCTATTTTTGTTTTCTGTACTTTTCCTGTCTGGATCCTGCATTAATAAATTTCAACCAAACTTGGTTTCTAATACTGGAATGAATTAAAAAAAAAGTTGTACGTGACAGCAAGCACCAGCAAGTTTGTGTTGGCTATTGTGCCACATGAAATTCAGAGTGACATGACAATACTGTCTTGCTTCACACTCCCAAAAATTCCTTTTCCTCAAAAATTAAATAAGTTTTTACTTCAATTCTCTCCTTTTAAATGTGTACATCAATCTACAGGCGCTCTAAGTTTCTAGAGCCGACCACAGACCTACCAAGCAACCAAGTAGTGGACGACCCTCCACCTAACGGGACAACCCAGCAGATCTCTCTCTCTCTCTCTCTCTCTCTCTCTCTCTCTCTCTCTCTTTATGCACACACTATATATATATTGCCAGATAGTATGGTATGACTAAATTTTAAAAAATATTATTAAAAAAAGTGGTTTTAGTAATGATTTATGGTCATTTTAGCGTTCAACTTTAATTTTTAACACATGACAACATTGATTGTCCAAGTATATACATTTTACACATATATAGCAGACATCCAGGTCATCCGGTATTTTTTTTACATGGGATGGCTTATGATGGAGGACCTCTAGCCGGCGAAGGATCCTTCAAAATTCAGCTTGTTTTATACAAATTTTGGAGTTCACCTTGCGTACGATCATGCTGCCTGATTCTGGCTATGAAACGTTAAGTTCATGAAAAATATAAACTTTGTTACTCCATCAATTACAGGGCCTGAATAAAAATAATGAAGTAAATTCATTTTCACAGTAATCTCAAGCAGAATGTAATCCAAAGGGGGGACCAAGAACTGGCCGATATCATGAAGTGTTCTCTGCTGCTGCTAAAAGGGAAACATCTTTTAGAAGTATTCTCAAGAATGATTAAGTTAATCTTGTGCATTCTTTAGAAGTATCGATCATGAACAATATCAAGAATGATTGAGTTAATATTCTTGACCACTGGCTTGTCACTTGTTCGACACAGGGGCCGACGAAGCAGGGGAATGGAAGAAGCGTCACGACGGCCAGCAGCCAATGTGATTAACTCACCTGCCTCCGACGTCGATGGGCATGGCCGTATATGAGGCGAGGCCAAGACGAGCACATGCAGCTCAGAAGAGAAGGCCGTTGACCCACGGCATTCACACGATATTCCTCCATTCTTTGGATGACAGAAGCGCCAAATGGACGCGACCAAGGGAGATAGGTGGCCGGGCGGCCAGTGGTAGGAAGAGTTTCTAAATGGTAGCACAGTGATTGGCTTTCTTAACTGAGAATGGATTTTATTTTCTGTTCTGGTATTAATAGTAATAGACTTTGTACTGGATATCTGAGCGCTTGTTCCTCTGCATGTTTCCCTACAATTAAACAGTACTCTGGGAATAAAGACATATCATTCAGGACCACTATTGAAGCACGCCTTGTGCTTCAAATCTTACAGCAGAAAAAGAGAGAGACAGAGACAGAGATTCTGTCAATCACTATAAAAATGACCAAAATATGTAATGTGATATATTCTTTCGGGAACCATATATTTATGGTGCTTTGATGGGCTTCTATTGTTCTTGAGAAAAAGAACATTTATTACCTTGATGACGTTTATTGGTCATATGTGCTTCACAAGAAAACGTTGCGTACTTGCTGCTAAATCACTTCATCGGAGTTCCAATTATTTGATACTCAGATCAGAATTTTCCGCAATGGGCGAAAGCCTGACGAAGCAAATGCTGCGTAGAGGCAGAAGGCCTACGGTTCGTGAACGTTTTTTGTCTGAGAAAGCACGAATTCATGTGAAGTTCCTTCCACCACAACGAAATCGAAGTATACTTTTCAGTGGGCAGCAGGAAGAATCTCTAGCTTGACAAAGATAGGAGGTCCGGCAAATTTGGACAGGAAGACTTTTCTTGGATTCTTTTTTTATTTGGTAAAAAAAACTGGTTTTTAGAATCATATATGATTAGTATCTGAACCACCTGTCTTCAAAAAACGTGGTACTCCACCCAATTTTGGTATCTATATTAGTATTGTTAGTTTTATCACCAAAAGAGAGGCATCACAAGGGAACTGACCTCTTAACTTTTGTGTTGATGGCCGTCTTTTAAGCAGGGCGGATCAAACACTTTCCTTATATTCTTTGGTTATATAGCCAAAGTTGCCGATCATGCATGTAGCAAACGGCAAAAATAATTGCGAATTAAAAGAACAAGAAGCAAGATCACGATGGTATATATAACTTGGGTAGTCTGTGGTACTTTGACTAAGCGCTAACTTGATCATGATCAACATGATGAAATTTCCAATATTAAGTGCAATCGGCCGGAAAGTTAAGCAAGAAATTATAACTGAAATCGAGCTTATAAACTTTAGACTGAGTAATATGATGTTGACAAAAAAAAAGGGCTTAGATTTTGGATGTAATGTGAGACAAGTCCTGGGACCAACTTGCTGCTCCCTATTTAATTTGTCATTTTCCTCCATCAATTTCTAGCCATGCAAAATTGCAATTGAAAGTCATCTCGTTTTAAAAGGCGCACCTTTTGTTAGGGAAATTTTCATTAGTGTGCCTGCATTTTGGTTATAATGCCAAATACGGGTCTTACATTTAAGCTTATATTCGTAGCTGAGTTGGTTATGTGGTTATGTCTGATCAGGGCTGCACACGAGCAGAGTCGAGCTCGAGCTTGGCCAGCTCAAGCTCGACCTCAAGCTCAGCTCGAACTCGAGTCGAGCTCTTTCTCGAACTCGACTCTACAAAATCGAGCTCGAACTTGACTCGTTTAACCCATTTAACTCGTTTAGCGTTAACTCGTGTAAGTATTTAACATGTGTAACTTGTGAAACCGATTTTGATAATATTATATAAAGTATTGGTTTGTGAGTCGGGTCGAGTATAAATGAGTCGAGTTCCTGAAACTCGAGCTCGACTCGTTTATCGCTTCAAGTATTTTTGTATGCTCGAACTCAGCTCGTTTATAAACGAGTCAAGCACGACCAAATTTTTTCGAGTGAGTTCGAGTCGAGCCCTCTCTGATGGCATAGCACATAGGGGTGAAATCTGTCACTTAATCCCCTAGGCAACATTTGATGCATAGAACGGTAAAATTACCATGGAAAAAAGTCGGACCTCTCTAGGTCCGACTTTTTTCCATGGGAATTTTTTTCAAAATCAATGAAAATCAGAGGGTAAAATTTCTTGTGTTTGATGTTGCGAAGAAAACGGAAAAAATTAGTTGATGCACAGTATTTCTCCTGTCCATCAAAGAGAGCCCTAAGGTAAATGTTCATAAGGGGTTGGCGAATTCCACCACGCTTTTTGTTATCCCATAACGGGGATCAGTCTCACTTTTGCACCGGCAGAGGTTAGGTGCTCGTGGGGGACATGTTCTTAAGGCCGATATACGGCTTGATAGATCAGGAGAATACGACTGAACATCAGGTCGAGAAATCATCGACTAGTCAAGTATTCTCCCTGAAATAGGCTGGCTTCAGTCTGCGGTTTTGGCTCTCGGGTAGGCCGGAACAAATTTCGAGCTGACTCGATTCAGCCTGGTGATCTGTATATTATTATTATTTATATATTTTTATTACAATTGGAATATATATATATATATATATATAACAGTGTGAGTCAGTCCTGCTTTATGGTCGGTCGGATGCCCAGCCGGTAGGGGACAATGCAAAGTCGTCTCACTTTAACTTTCTCTTTTAACTCTATCTAAAACTTCAGCTGATCACGACTTCTTCTCATTTCCAGAATTTAAAAAGTATACATATATACTTTCAACAGAGGAAATTGTCTAAAATAAAAAGTTTCCAAAGATTTTTAGATGTCATGATGTAAGTTGAGGCCCCTCTTGGGTAGTTTCTAGTAAAGTGAGGTCTGTATCAGGAACATTCGCATATGAAACTCGTATGTGAAGTTACAAGTAATGTGGGGTTGTAAACAGAAATTCATTTCAATTTCACTTTGTAAAATTAGTGAGAGAGAGATACATTTGTTATGGAGAGCATTTTTTTTTTCCTCATCTGCTTTGCTTATATATGAATTTGTTTGGCATGCAATTTCATTTGATAAATCTTTGTGGTCTAGGTAGTATTATCTTGGCCATATATTTCCTCCAGAGCTTGGTGGCGTTTAGGTTTAAAAGCAATGACAAAGGGAAGGAATTTGAAATAAGAACTTATATGCGCCTAAAGGGTCCTTCATACAATACCCCCATGTGTATGGCCACTAAACTATTCAATCACATGATTGAATGAACAAACAAAACCATGGATGTGGTTTACATAATTCAGCCAACAAATAAATAAAATTTTCAATCTCATTCTCCTTATAAACAAGGAGGAGAATGAAGGCCCACAAAAGCCAATGGATCTCAATGCATCCAGCTAATAGTTGAGAAGATTTTCATTCGGAGAATCAATGTTGAACCCAGAAAGGAAAAGTTATGTGATATGCCTCAAGCAATCTAAACGTTCGATTCTTATGAAACGACATACAGTGCCATGGCACCCGAATACCCCACTCGTCTTCATCTTCAAGTTGCATAGATCATGCCCAATCTGCCGGAAATGCACCCCTTCAATGGCTGCTATATTCGTGATTCTCTCCACAGCCTCCTCCATTGGCTCTATTACCCAAGAGATGTGAAGAGTTTTTGGGTGATATGCCAAGTGATAGGGCAACTTCATTCTCGAAACCGTATTCCAACACCACCCTCCATAGGTTGTCATTGGTAGCATTGCTTGGTTTACACAACTGAAGCTGCCCGAAAATAGAAGGGAGCTCCAAACTGCTTTCGGGTTATACAATTCCATAAATTTGAAAATGACACATTGCCAAATACATGGAGGCCGTATTTTCATCTAAATGCAAGGCTCCCAACCAGAGCCCAAAGTTGTTCCAGATGCTAGTCTTCATTACTGAGAGGATGTGCCTGCAGGCACGATGTAGCTTCCAAATGAGCTGCAATTGCTGTATGCATATATTATAAAATATATGGGTAATGTTTCGCTTGTCCTTTGAACATGTGATCTTCTCTGCATTCACTGTGTGGTAGGTGAAGACTGTCTCAAGAAAATCAATCTGAATTCTGAGCTATATGTGGAAGAATGCTTCTGTGTTAATCTGCATGATTAGTCCGCTTTACATCTGTTCTTTCTCACTTTTCTAGCTGATTCTGGCAGCTCGTAAATATCCTTGTCTCAGGCACATGATATTCAGGGTCAAATGTTGAGGAACACTATCCTTCGCTTATTACAGGTATGGAAGATTAACGCACTCTCCTATATGTGGATATCAGCACAACCTCTTTCTGGATTTTGAACTCACCGAGCCACTCTGTTGTTGGCATGAACCTGAAAAATGTTATGCACAGAAAGCACTTCAGACTCCCTTTTTTTAAAAAATTTCTCTTTTCCATCTTCCGGTGGCATCAACAATATGCACAACTTTTTTAGCCGGCCATGGTTGTTTTATATTTTCAGGGTGGAACAGGCCCATGGACATTGCAAGGCATGCATTGTGATCCATGTAATGAAGCACATAAAGCAGTACAATGCTGTGTCAATCTCAAGTTCCTTCTTTTTTTTTTTGGAGAAGCATGTAGATATGTAATTATCACAACTAACGTTACGTTACTTGGTCTTCTGTTGGAATTCATTCAAGAGCATTTTTTCATATGTGCTTTCGCTGAAGGAACTGGTGTACAGACTGAGTTAGATATGCGACTCTGAAGGAGCTGGTGTAGCCTCGTCTGTGTATAAAACTGATGAGATCCTTGAAATGTATTATCTTGTTCCCCGTTTCTGCAGACTTTGTGCGGTTGTATCTGATCCCGTAAAAGTTATTTGCTAATCAGGAAATAAACTCGCTAATTATCGGTTGTAATCTGAATGAATCTTGCAATAGAAAAATGCATGGCTTTGCTGAGGCTTCAATGACTATAGGGGCAATTTGGCAATGGGGACAGCAACAAACTGTTCCATGAATCTGCCCTTTGCCCATTGGGGCAGATTCATGGAACAGTTTGTTACTGTCCCAATTGCCAAATGACCCATAGGGTACTAGAAAAGGCTGGCTTCTTTATACCAGCCCTAAGTGAACAAATTTGAAGAAATACAATGGCAGGTGTAGTATCTGTTGACATTTTCTAACTATTTACTATTTGGTTTGAACTACATTGCTGCTGAAATAGATTCGAAAGAGCCTTAAGGTCTATCTTCTCCTGCCAGAACCCTTTAAATGCTGGCAACTAGCTGAATTCTGCAGGCTGTGTAGACCATGGTTAATAACCTAGAGCAGGCATCCTTGATACAAGGGGGTTGGAGAACTTCAAGGATTTTATCAACCAGGGAAGCTCGGATGTGGTCAGGAATGGTGTCTTTTCCCTATGTCTTCCAATGAAAAGTATAGTTAAATCTCCATAATGATGTTTGAGGACATTTTCCAGGAGATCTAAGGGCAAATGGAAAATCAAGTCTTGATAGTTCATGAATCTGGTAGTGCAAACTTTTCCCCTCCTTTTTTCTTTTGGTATTACTGATTTGTTTCTGGAAACTTCAAGTTCTCATGTGATTACTAATCATGAAGAACAGAGTTTTATTGTTGGTCTGGTTGTCAGTGTTCTTATAAAATGAAGGTGGGACATCAGGGCTTGAAAGGTGCAAATTGGTTTTTTGATCTCACGGTCTATGTAACTGTTTATGGTTGTCTGCTAGTGCTAATAGCAAAAGGCCTAGAAGGATCCAATGCAGCAATGCAGAGCATTACAAGCTTGCTTTTCATTGTATCCCTGTCGCTGGTGGTGCACAATCGAGTTTCATCTCATTAGTCTACAGATAACTTCTCAAGAGTACTCCCTGTTCCTTTTACTTTGACAGCTTTAGTTTTCTTAACCACTAAGCTGTATGAATATGATTAAAGTTTCTCAGATTCATGTCTTGTTTACCAATGCTAATCAGATGCCTTGAACTAATGACCTTTGTGATGATACTAGGTGCACTTGACGTGTCACGCTTGTTCTTCTTCAAAACAAAATGGTTTGAATCGTGCTTCCTTTCTGTTTGCAGCTACTATTGCTTGGATGGCCTGATTAGTTTCTTAAACTAGATTTGACATGAAGCGAAACAGTTGAATTTCAAGCTTCTTATGGCAGTTACACTTCATTATTGTGTTCATCAAAGAGGAGTTGAACCCAGTAACAGCATTGCTGCTTCAATCTTCCTGCACATGCAGGCTTGCTCATATGTATTGAATATTGATATATCTCAGTTATTGAATTTGAAAACTTCGTCCACCATGTCTTCTGTTAATCCTGTTTGAACCATTTCCTGAATTTCAAGCTTGAGGGAGGACCTTTTAGTGCATAAAGTGAAGTTGGTTTGTCATTTATCGCTAAACTCATCCACTCATGCAAGTATTCCTAGCAAACCAAGCTTGGTTCCCTTCATTAATGCAAGTGTGGCATACCAGATCTTCTCCAGTAAAACTTAACAGTTAGTTCAGCTCAGCTGTCATAACGATTATTACATCCAGATTTTCTCTTATAAATCTCTCTCTCTCAGGAATGTATATATATATATATATATATATATATATATAGACCCCAAAGGAATGGAAGAAACTAACCAACTATTTGGCTTTTTCAATCATTGGCCCAGTAACTTTTTGTTCATGTGTATTATCAACATTTTAATCATCTGCTTAATCAAGCAGGGTTAGCAGATAATGGTAATTGAGCACAGAAGCTCATTGATGCAATAGCTGCAGAAATAAAAGAAGACTTGCTTTTTAAATGAATACTTAGTCCTGATCCTTCGTTTTTCTCATTTGATGTGATTTCAACCAAGCAAAAATCAGGGATAACCCCAATTTTTCATTTTTCTTCTTTCGTATTTTTAGATTCCTTCAGCTACCTTACTTCACTTTTTTCCTCATTTGGTAAGCATGCCTCTTCCTTGGGTATTTACATGGTCAACTTAGAGACATGCAAAAAGATCTGCAATTGACAGTAGAAAAACAACTCAGCTCTTGGTGGGAGGAAACCCTTTTTAGCGGAATATTTTTTTCGTTCCTATGTTGTTGGATAATCAAACTGTGTCAGATAGATCATGCTAGTACAAGAAAGCATGTTATTCTAATGATATGTCACTTTGTCCTTGCGGTTTATATTTTACATCAGCATTCCCATGTCTGACTTTCTTTTGTCAGCAGAAATATTTTTGATATATAAATTTCATCTACATTTCCACTTGTTGTTGGGAGATAGAACATCATGAACAGGGGATGCCTTAAAGTTCTGCAGCTTTATCACTAACAGAATGGGAGTTCAAGGAAGTTTCTTTCAGGAGTACTGAACCAAAATTCTCTAGCCAATGTCGTATAAATACACCATTTACTTGCTCCATTTTACTTGCACAATTGTTTGTTTACCAATTTTTGAAAACTTTAAGGCTTCGAGCACTTTAGATTTATGCTTGACAAATATCCATATAAATCTAAATTACCCATAAACACGGTTCACATAATGAATGATAACCTTGAAAAGCTTGGACTAGAGTGGATCCTCATACATTAGAAGAAATTAAATCTAAGTGCTCATGAAGTTGTGGGATGATAGATGTAAGAGCGTGTGACTATTTCCCATCTGATAGGACTCAAGAAACATTATTTGAGTGCTAAACATAAATTGGTAAGCTAAAGGCATCGAAGTTTTCGATTGTTTGATTGTTTATATATACAGGTGACCTAAAGGCATTGAAGTTTTTGAATTACTGTACTTACAACCAAAATTTCTGGCTCTGCCAGTGGTGTCATGCTTGTGAAATCTGTATCTTGTGCACTTTAACACTCCGAAACCGGGTTGTCAAACACGCCTGATGTGTGTTCTGCTACATGCCCTTGATTACCACAAGCTACTAGATCATGTTTCTGGCTTATGATATCAAAAGTTGGCAATTTTTTCCCAGGGACTTGCATGTGTATCGTCCTTTGTTAGGCTTGTGTTTATAACCTTGATTTTTAAGTTTTTTTTTTAGTTGAATTCACCATAGGATTATAAATCCATGCATTTTCTGATTATTGGAGACACTGAATCCAAAACGAGTATTAATCGTATGTCTAAATACTCCATGGTCATGAGTAGGTAATCTAGACAGGATATAGGTAACTAAGTTGCCATCATCATCGATTAGACACGAAAGCACAAGAAGCATACCGAGAAATTGGTCAAAGATATCCAATCCAAAATTAGTATCAGTAGTTCTAAATTCTCCATACTCAAGAGCAGGTAATCTGTATAGGTTATAGGTAATTTGTTCATCGTCAATCATGGTTCAGACACAGGAGCTAATTGATGAGCAATATTCTTGGCTTTGCAGACTTACAAAGTCATAGATTCGAACCCTTTCTTTAATTAAACTATGCACTTGTCACTTTCGTTAGTGAATCTGATCTCAAGATCGAGCTCAATTTATTTTCTTGTGGACATTCCAAAACCCCGGAAGATGTAGAAAATGTAGTAACTTGAGACAAGATCTATAAGAGAAGAAAGGATCCAACTTAGCAGAAGTTTGTCCTTTCTGACACTCATTAAAAACTAGGATTTCAAATTGTTAGCTACTAAAGTATGGAAAGTTCTACATAGGAATATGAAAACAGACAACAAAATGAATTTGTGTTGAATGTCAATGATGAATTGTGAATCGGAGATGAATACGAAAAACCCGCAATCCTCAACCTAAGTCAACACTCTTCAATACCATCAAGATACTGTCCATCAAGCCACCCAGCTCGATCGGCTATGCTACTCATCATTTGGTCCCTAATAGATCAAGGTTTCTTTGCTTGATCTTCAAAATCTCTCTTACATCGAAAAAAACCACGGATCCAAAATCCGACGGCCGAGAAGCCTAATATGAGATCCAAGGTTTTCAAATCCCTGTCGATTAGACATGACGCAATCAAACACCATGTCCAAAATTGCTAGGAAGTTGCAGGAGTGGCCTGGCGGGCTTGAGATCCAACATATACATGTAATTGGGCTGGGTCTTCGTTGGTTCCCAAACTTGATTTGGATTCAATCAGCGAAACTACATAAAGAGTATGCCTCTCATTAGTATTTAGACTTTTTTTTTTTTTGTGGATCTTGTTTCAGATTGGTTATCGGATTCTTTCGACCTGCTCACTTCACTAGTTAGAGATAGTGAAGACACAGGTAACTAAAAAGAATAGACAAATAAAAAAATATAGAAAAAATATTAATATATACTTAAAAAAATAGTTTGCTGTTCATAAACCATACTTGTTAAGTTAATTTCTCCATCTTTTCACATCTGTACTGAAAATCACCAGTACCAAACCGATCCAAAACCTTCAGTTAAAAAAAAAAAACATCCAAGAACCGAAAATGCCTGAACGAAAACCAAAATACAGAGAATCCATAAATGCGAAGAGGCCCCATGATCCAAATGGTTCTTCAAACCGGGCCATTAAGAGGCCAAAAAAGAACATGTCCAAAATGCTTTAAATTTTGGTTGGAATTCGAGTAGCTGCATGCCTGAACACCATGAATGCTAGCTAGAACCATTAATGACAAGTGACAACAGCCAGGGCCCTGGTAAAAGGAACCGTCAAGAGCAACGGCACTGGAAAAGAACCAGTACAGCAGCAGGAATGGTGACAGATAGTGATAAAATCCACCGGCAGGCACTCCTCTAAAAAGTAAATTTATTTTGATACGGGTCGAAATATTATTTTTCAAAATTTTTATATAAAACAAGTAAAAATTTCTAAAATTTATAGAAATTCACTAAACGCGACTAGCAAACTCTAAGGTTGCGTACGATTTCTCATAAATCTTTGACTGAGAACCGAGGGGATCTAAAATCTACGGTAACTGAAATCCACAGTTTTATCAAACACAGCATAGATTTGAGATCGGGTTTTGAAAGGGAGGAGGTCAGACCTCAAAACCATGGATTGAGATATGTGGTGATCTGAGATAGCCAATAACACAACCAAAAGGCAACAACTGCACCCCAACAGCAGACTCCTCCTGAATAGGGGGCTGTTTAACAAGTCGAGCCAACTTGAACTCACCCAATGAAACTCTACTATTTACCAAATGAGTTGAATTCGAGTCCAAATACAAACTCGTTTAGTTTAATGGGTCGAGCTTGAGCTAGACCGGTTAAACTCGGTCAAACTTGATTAAACTTGTAGAGAAAGAATATGTAAAAAAAAAACTTCCCTTTTGCATTAGAAATGAAAAGTTACCCTAATAGTTTTCTTCGAGGCTGGCAATCCACACATTTGGGATTTAAACCTCAATGTCTCACTTTGTATTAAAGATTTTTTTTTATATACATGGGTCGCCTAAGCTTCCGTCGAACCTTTGCCGAGCCGAGTTCGAGTTCTTTATGCTTGAGCTAAGAGAAGTCGAGCTCAAGTTAGCCAAGCGTGTGATACTCGAGTCATGTTCCAGCCAGCCAGGTCGGCTCCTGAACAGCCTTACTTCGATGGGAAGAAAGAGAGAGATCTCCTTTGGTACTTTATTTGAAGAGTATAATTACCCTTGAGAATGAATAGAAGCTCATCCTCTACCCCTTTACCACCCCTTGTATCATAGTAACAAATAATATTTCAGAGTTTTAGTATAATACTGCTAGCTTTAAAACATAAAAAAATAGGATAAATTTTTAAAAATTTAAAAAAATAAAAATTTGAAAAAATAAAATAAATGAGAAAATAATAACACAAACATCAAAAGATAAGTAGATTTTCAACAAATAAAAAACAGAAAAAAAACTGTTTGACATTAAAAAAAATATGAAAAATGTGAAAAAACGAGTTAAAAATGTGTTTTTTCGTTTTTAACGTTTTTTTAAGTTTTAATTGGCATTTAATTTTCTCACCTTTTTTTTCACATTTTTCGAAAATAACTTCTTTTTTCGTAACTATGCGGGCTTGTACACCTGCCCAACCCGCTACCCTACCGCCTTTAGAGAGGGAGTGTGAGATAGTCATTACTGAATATATTGAGACTTCAGAAATCCTGCTTTTCCTGTTCCGGATATACGAAAGGAAAACAATCCAATCAGCGACAGCAGAATGGTAGGCTTTTGGCTGGAAGATGTTGAAGTTTTCCTCCTGCTCTACCTAACCCATCTTAATCAAAGAATACCTATATTCTCATAGCGGTTGCCCCTAGCTAGGAATGTGAATCCATCATACCTACAGTACAGAGTTAACTTTGACGTGACTGTGATTCTTAATAGGTTTGGTTCGATAAACCAGGTTTTTCTGTCCCTGTTCAGTTAGGTTATATTATATTGGTAGCCTAGTTTGGCGCTCTTAAAGAACATTGATCAACTTTCCTGGAGGTGTCCATTTCTCTGTGCAGGTAATTTATTATAAAGATGAAACTTTATTGCCTTCTTGAAAATGATATTGGATTGAACCTACCCTCTTTCAGCAATAAAGCATTATTTGATGGCCTATGATTTCTATAACTTTCTTATGTTGACCCATATAGGTGAGAGGAGGGATATATTACATGATGCAGAAAAAATATTGAAACGTGTAATATCATCTAAATGATCAGCAGGAATTTGAAAGCCACTCTTACAGGATGGGCATTATTAAAAGACAGTTCACCTGATAAATGAAAAAAGCTACGCTGCTTGTTATGGTAGGTAGGTACACCTGATATCTCTAATACCACCAATTCCTTGCAGTGATGTAACATCAGTTGGTTTCATTAAAAATAAAATTGCAGTGATTTAGTTATCTCTAATACCACCAACTTCTTACAGTGATGTAACATCAGTTGGTTTCATTATGAATAAAAAGTACAGTGATTTTATCTTATGCAAAACTCTGAAACCAAGCTTGGTGCCCGAACTGGCCATACCCAAAGCTAAATGGGCCTATTCACAGAGGACAAGAACCACTGAGAACAGTGCATCATGTTTCCTTCAATGATGCCCATACTGTTCCTTGTAGACGCCACTTGTAAAGTCCCAAACTGCAAGAATGTCGTGACTTCAAATCCCACAATTTGCATGCTTTCCTGTAGTGAAACCAAAGCTAGCATGCCCTTAAAAGTATATGTCGACCTCAGTTGTCTTCCCCAGCCAAAGGCATGCCAAGTAGTGGTTAGGGATGAACTAAGTGACATGGACTCCTCAAAAAGGTTGCCGCACTTCATAACTCGAGCATTGGTGAAAATTAAGCTTGGGCATCGGGCCGGCGCATCCGATAAGAGCAGGGTCCAGGCCAGCCCAATGTCAAAAACCCAAGCCTGGGCTCAAGCCCAATCGAGCTGGGTACCCATTGGGTACGCATAGGGGTAGAATCAGGATTTTTTTCAGGGATGAGACAAACAGTCCAACCTCTAGACCTGCGTAGGGTCAAATTGAACTTGAATCCAAACAATACATAGCGCAACTAAAAAAATTTCAATTTTTTCAATGTAATTTTTTTTCAATTCGCTGCATGTTAGAGAGGCCGGATGGACAGCTGGCTAGAAAAATTCACGTACTCTATATATATATATATATATATATATATATATATAACCTGTTTTGTCAGGGATGGCATGGTTTCTCTTCACCTAGCCACAAGACAAAAATGCCTCATTGTTTTCCGCTGTCACCATCAACTTCACCTAACACTCCACAACGTGCAGTGAACCAGCTCCGGGACCAGTTGCTATTGCGACTTTGTAATGCTGACTTAGTTTAACTCCGTCCCTGTAATGAGGAATTCATGTTGCAGCGTCAAGGTCTCATTTATAGTGACAGAGAGTGACACCAAAGTTACACAGGACGACTTTCCGTGCTAGGTTCCTAGCTTCTGTGCTTTCTTCAGTAGTCTCTACATCACCTGTGGAAAGATGCAAGTCCTGCCATTAAGGAAATTGAATAACATGAAAGTTTATGACACTATGGCTGTCAATGGTTTGGATATGATAACTTCCGTTCTATCTAGGTGAATTTGGTTGCATTTACTGATATTTACTGCACCCTGTTGACAGTGGAGTTAGATTAGTTGAAGTCTTGAGTTGTGGTTCAGATCTGGAGTGGATCTGGTGATTATGTGTAGAAATATACACGATTAGCTGGTTTAAGGTAGATGGATGAAGACCTAGTGCTATAATTTCATCTTGAGTTCAACTGAATCCTATGCGCAGTTAGATTGGGTTTTTTTCTAAATCATCATTTATTCTCCTGCCCATATGACTGCCATCTGCTCTCAAATGTTTTAGAATAATGACACCAAAATTCTGGTAACTAAACCCTATGTATGCCTTATGAATGACGGATTAAGTCAAGGCCTGAAACCTTCATATGGAGAAAATTAACAAGTGGAGTTTATGGTTCTCGGAAACCTCTTTTTCTTAAGACTCTGAAGACAATTGCACTGGAATTTATAGTTCAAGAAAAAGTCTGTATCACTAACCACAGGGGTGCAAGCTCTCTAGGGAACTAGACGCCTGGCTACCTGAGTTTGCTTAAGGTGATCAAGTTAAAAGAGGACAAAAAGTTTAATCCCACTTGTGTAACATGTGTTTGTGTACAGCTCAAGCTTTTGAGAGGCTTTTCTGGTGAGCAAGTAAATGATAACCAGGAGTTTGCTTCCAAATAACTCTAATTTTATCTCATTACAGAAGGAAAAAGAGAGACACAGATTGGTACGTGTTCTCATAGCAAGGGAGAAAACCTTCTTGGTAGAGAGGACACTTCATCAGAACTTAACAAACAATACACGGATGGAAATATGGATCAATGCCATCAAATGTGACAAATGGGTAGGTGATCACTTGAAAGCACATCTTGCAGATATTCTTACTTCAAACAACGATCAGCTTGTTTAACTTGATCTCAAGAACTAAACTGGTGTGCTATTATTCCTCCGCATATGGATGCGATCATCTTGCAATAGAAGCTAGGCACGTATTTGGTTCTGTTATTGAGATGTATGGTTAAGATTTACATACAACGTATAGAATTTCAGAAAACTCTGATTATCAAAATGGTTTACTGTCATTCCATGCGTATTTGCATATCCAAATAAATCATTCAAAGAATGAATCTCTGGGCTACCAACCATGCAAATAGCATCCCTGTGCTTGAAAGTTATGAAAAAAGAGATTCAGAAATTCATTTCCAAGCCTAATATTATCTTGAGCAATACTCTGCCAATTCATTGACTTGTAGAGGGCATGAAGAACTATTTTAATATGCAAGATTCAATGTAAGTCTGATGCATATCCTTTCCGCATTGTAGACTAAAGATGTACGCCTGCCATCTCTGTCTTTTCCATAATAAAATTATAGGAGAAAAATCATCTATCTTTTTCTTTTTCCTTCATCTGTATCTCTCAGCCACATGAAGATTGCGTTGAACTTATCCAGGGGCAGAGACCTCCGCTTTCTTAAAAGTTGCATTTCTCCACCAGGTGCAGCTTACCTGATTTATATATCAAACTCTTGTTCATAATTACTAAGTAGAAGAATGGAAAGAAAATGGCCAGATGCATCTGAAACTGGTGTAATAGCATGCAGTGGTTCATGTTGAAAAATTATGTTTCCTTGGACCATGTGCCGAAGACACCTCTGACAAAGTCCTATTACCTTCTCTGACAGTGCCTATACAGAAAGTTCAGGTAGGAAGAGCGTTCAAGCAATGTCTGGGCACGTGAAGTTTGAATTGTGCAAGCAGAGACAGATCTGAAGGAACAATCAACGAAGATGAGCAATTGTATCTCCAAATCACGTGGTTTTGGTAAATCTTGAGTGCTCACACAAAGTATATTAAAATGTGTTATCAGATTTTCAATTTTTGTCAACCCACTTTAACCAACAAAAATGAATTTCCATTAACAAAAAATGTTCCAGGAAACGAGTATTTTTTCTGTATCAGAAAAGTATGCATATTACTTTTGGAAAGTAAAAAAAGCTTAATCAATCATATAGTTTTTAGCATCCACGTAAGGTTTTAAAGAGGACCATGTTTCCTTGTCCAAGGGTGAGGAAGGCCTGTCTTTTGTGAGGTGTAATGTTGAAAAGTGTGCACAGAAGAGAACAAAGATTAATGACTTGGTTCAAGGAATTCAGAAGGTGTCTTTCTTTATTTGAACTTTTAACAAGGAAGTGGCAAAGCTGCCCATAACTTCATAGAATCTCTCTCTCTCTCCTTCCTGCACAACTGCACAATCACAAGTATTTGAGTATATATATATATATATATATATATATATATATATATATATATATATAATTTGATTCGTTGCTTTGGCAAGTAAGATGAAATAGTGAAGCGGATGATGGCAACAAAGAAAGGCCAATCAGGTAAAGGGACTAGGATTAGATGAATGAAATTTTCATTAATAAGTTGTTGGGTTCTATTTATGAGCTATGTAACGATCCAACTCGCCCTCACATCCAACTTGGACCCCTAATCTAATAGATTCCAACTCACTTTCTAACAGTTTTTTATTTCAACTCAAAAAAGTTAGTAACCAGGACAATCAACTACTTAACATCTCTTGTCTAGATCTTTGAAGATATCTCACAATGCGTGAATACGAGACTTTATGATGAACAAAACGCCTCTCTCTCTCATCTTCTCCCACCATGTTTCAATCGCTGTTTGGGAAATGTTATTGTCTCGTACATCTAACCCAAAAATTGGTTTGGATTATTGGACATTTTAAAAGGTGATTTACTTTTTAGGGTAGATGCATGAAACATACTGATGCTGTTCCAAACAGCCTCTTAGGTTTTTACTTTTATTATTTTACAACTTAACTATATGGTTTTACTCTATTTGACTGAAATTTCAATTTCAGTTTTACTCTTTTTCATAAACATCAAACAAGGTAGATGTTTGGCAATTGCCAGATCCATATAAGCAGAAGGTGCAATCTCTTTTTCAATATTCTGAAATGAACCTGTGTTTATCAGGGGGAGTGCCACATGTAGGGCAGCTGTGGGCAGTTGCCCACACCAACGTCATAAAAAGTTTCCTATTTTCATATTGATGCATTTGATTTCGCTTGCTTATACAGTGCTACCTCCTATGCTTCCCATTTGCTACATCAAGGCTAGCTGAGATGATTTCTATATCCCATGTGCTTCAATGTCAAAAAAATCCCAAACTCCCATTATATAACTGGTTTTTTGCTTTATATTTTCATTTTCATTTTTGATATATTTTTTCCCATGTGCTCAAATGATCACATGTTAAAGGCACTCCAATCGAGTAAAAACACGGCAAAGTTGCTGACATGCAACTTTTGTAACAGAAGCATGTGACAAAAGTACGAAAACTCTATTCCTCCGTTGAAGGGTGCTGAGGAAACCAATCCCCGATGGAACGCGATCAGGCCATTTGTCTCGTTCTTCAAACACTAGGAACAGGACGCCTCGTTCCTGGACGTTTGAAAAATGGCATAGCAGTTAACGTTCCTGGACGTTCTTTCCACCAGATTGCTGTAATTTTAGATCATTTTCGGATCT
This sequence comes from Nymphaea colorata, assembly GCF_008831285.2. Classification (NCBI taxonomy): domain Eukaryota; kingdom Viridiplantae; phylum Streptophyta; class Magnoliopsida; order Nymphaeales; family Nymphaeaceae; genus Nymphaea; species Nymphaea colorata. Next base: position 23,255,868 of record NC_045145.1, read on the forward strand.
CAGATCCGAGGATTTGAGGTCAGACCCCATTCTATCCGACCTATATCAAAGATATCAAATACTCACTTTTACAAAGTGGTGAAATATAGTATTTGTTTGTAGGGTGAGGGTCTCACATAAAAAGGATCTCCGATCAACCTTGGATCTAAAAGTTGTGCATTGTAAGATCCTCAGTTTGTAACAAACCGACCTTCTTAGTAGTTCAGGTCACACCTGAAAAACAGTGGATTGATCAGAAATCCTAGTGATCTCAGATGACCGGCAGATCTTAGATCCATGGTGAAAGAAGCACACCTTAAGGTCTCAAAACCAGGTTAACAAACCCGGGTTTCTGGAAATCCTGGTTTTAAGTGTCTCCTGTCTTATGCCTCAAGGAGTCATTTGGCAGAGGAGACACTTTGTGAGTGTCTAATTAATCTGCCTCAGAAATTGAGGTCTAAAATTTTTTTTTGAGGAATATGTCCCTCGGCCTCTATGATAGATTCATTGGACATTAAAACTATCATTCCATGAACCAGACCGAATCCAAGGGTTTAACTCCACTATCACACAAAACATATGGCAAGTTATACATGTCGTTTACCTCACAGTAAACAGTTAAAAGGTTGGTTAAGAAGCCACAGATGAAATACCCTTAGATGAAAGCCTCAAGCATCTAACATACATAAAAGAAAAATTGAAGTTCTTAACATGAATATATATATATATATGAGTTATTATGAGTTATGCTAGATGGCTAAAAATTTAAATTTCATCACTAAAAAACAATTGTTGCATGAACATTAACGACACCTTATGATGCAACAACAGTTCATTGTGTTTTTAGCAATGATTCATCATACTTTGACCAACTTGATTTATAATTTTTACAATTCTCCCATGTATATACGCTAAGCTTAACCTGGCTGGACATTAGGACATAAGCGTGGTCCACGGGCCGACCCACCTCAAGCCAACTTTGCGGAGATGGGTCTGGCTTGCACCAACTCTTAAAGCAAGCCCGGTCGGCATGTTCTGCAGCATAGATATTTGTTACGGACACTACCGACAGTTTTTTGAAGCAAACATTGAAAGGAGGACGGACGCGGAGCGCTGTAAAGTGTGGGAGCAAGAGAGGTCGGCCCCGCTGGTTCCGTGCAAAGGACCGTTGGACACCCTGTGGCCTTAAACCCGGATCATGGAGCACGGCTGTCCCACCTGACCTGTCAGCGTAAGGCATGGTCCGACGGCTGCCTACGGACACTGCAATCCTAGAAATAGGTCCGTCCTTGGAAACAGCTCTTTTGCTACCAGAGATCCGCAGGGGTCGACTCGTATTAACGATACGGCTCGCCCGCGTCAGTATCCGTCCCGGTCGTCTGACTCCTCTGTCCTCCCCGTACTCCGGTCATTCTCCGGTCACTAAACTCACTGTAACGTCCGCCAGTCATGGCGTTTTGTTGACGTATTAAATGAAAAATTTATGATCTTTTTAATATGAAAACTCAATTAATTGTTAGGTATGAATGGACAGTCAAATTTGACTTGGATCTTTTAATATGAAAACTCAATTAATTATTAATATAAGTGGTCAGTCAAATTAGACTTGGAGTTGGACGTCTCGGTCCACTAAATTAGGAACATTAAATTCGAGACAAGGTTTTCAACTCAATACTTTCTTACATTTTTTTATCATTTTGTTATATATATATATAGTGAAATTGAGATTGTGTCCAAGTTTTATTATGAAAACTCATTAAAGAGAACGACGATGACAGGGCACTAACTTGATTCAAAATATTCAGCATGGCAATGTCGACATTTTACATTTAACATAAAACTTCAATTATATAAAGGTGTCTGGTTTACAAGTACGTATATAATACTCAACACGAATCTACATCTTAACTAGAACTAATATAATAAGAACCAATCGTAATCAGCCGAGTTTGGTCACAAACCAAATCGGGTGCATGTTTCGCCCCGAGTCGAGTCTCAGCGAGACATGACAGTTCAAATGCTGATATCTAACTACACGAAGTTAGTACATCGAGATATTTTATTGCAAACCGGTTTGTTTCGTTCGTTCTTGTTATATAAACGAATCGCTTTTTTAGTTCCGATACGGGCGATGCGGTTGGATGGTGGCCCTAGAAGAAGAGGGTGGTTGGATGCGCACACTGGAAAGGGGGGGAATACCGCCTAAAGGTGGGGGAAGGGAAAGGCTGAAACCTGTTTATGGTTCAATGGAACCGCACGGTGCCAGAACAGGGAAGGCCCCATCCGAAATTAAGACTGGGTTCGTTGTATACACCAAAGCAGCTGCATGGGCTATTTTCCGTGACCATTCCTTCGTTTCTTACTAAAAATTATATGCTGAACTTTCGTATCTGTTGCTTAAAATATTAAGTTACAGACGGAGAAAGAGATACGTTTCCTTGGTTCTTTAATGGTGTACATTTTTCTGAAGGTCCGATCCTTCTGCCTTAATCCTCAAGACAAGCTTCTGTTTCTGATTTGTTCTGCAGAAGGCAGTAGCTTTTCCGGGATATAATTCATGTATTAAGATGAGTGGGAAACGAATTTTCTCTTTTCTTTAATAAGAGAGACAGAAAGAGAGAGGGAGGACTAGCGGCATGCTGCCTGCAGGTCCACTCGACTCGAAGCATGTGCAAAGGATCAATGAACTTGAATGGTTCAGCGGACCTCCACGTCTTCCAGGTACTGCTGCTCACGGTACCTCCCCTTCAATTCCCTGTGATACCGACGTCACAACCTTCACACTAGTTTATTGCGTCCATATAATAGTAGTTATCCAGGCGTCTTTGTGTCCCTCTCATACTCACTATACTCTTTCTTCCTCTCCCTGTGTATGAACATGGCCGGCAGGGAACCTGCTCCAAGGAGGAAGAGAGCCAGACTGATGAAGCGGAAGGGCTGCGAGGAAGACGAAGGAAAGAGCCATGAAAACCCATTCGACCGGCTGCCGGAGGAGTGCATCCTGAAGATATTCAGCTGCAACCCCGACCCATCCGATCGTTGGTCCTGCGCTGCGGTGTCAAAGAAATGGCTCAACCTGCAAGCCCAGATGAAGAGGTCAGACTTCAAGCTCGAGCCACCCGCCCCATGCAGGGCCGCCACCCGCTTCAGCAGGTGCTTGGAGGGCTGCAGTTCAGTGGACACGCGGCTGGCGGCCATGGTGGTGGCGAAGTTCTGGAGGGGAAAGATCACCAGCCTGAGCATCAGAGGGGACTCGCTGGACTACTCGTCCGATCCACACGGGGTGCTGACGGACCATGGGCTTCGGATCGTCGGTTCGAGTTTCCCTTACCTCAAGTCCCTGGCCTTGTGGGGATGTCTCCGGGTGACTTCCCGGGGACTTACCAGCATGGCACAGGGCTGCGGCCTACTGGAGAAGCTCGATCTCTGCGAGTGCCCCTTGCTCACAGACGAAGGCATGGTCGCAGTCGCTACTCTGTTAACTAATCTCCTCACGTTGAGTATCGACTCATGCAGAAACGTGGGGAACGGAACTCTCAAGGCCTTTGGGACACATGCCCTACGCCTGGAGTCCATTTCCATTGTGGGCTGCCCTCTTGTGGGGGATGAAGGCCTCCCTGCCCTTGGAGATTTGCCCAACTTGAAGAGGCTGAAGCTTGCGAGGGTCTCCTCAGATCTCACTGTGGTCCTTGAAAATGTGAGGCATGCAAAGAAACTGGCCGTCGTTTCACTGGAGGAACTTCCTTGTGCGCTGCCCAATGAGCAGAAGCAGCTCATAAAGGACTGTGGCCCTCTTGGATCGTGTGTACCTCGCCTTAGGGAATTTGGGTTGCAGTGCTTCAACCTTAGGAGCGTGTCCCTGTGCAGATGCAGTCTGCTTGATGACAATGCACTGGTGAGTCTAGCCAGAGGGGCAGCTGCCTTGGAGAGCCTGGCCCTAGAGTGCTGCAACAGGGTCTCTTTCTATGGGTTGGTGCAGGTGCTAAGCAATTACAGCAAGAGCCTTAAGGTCCTGTCTTTGGTCAAGTGCAAGGGAATTGTGGAACCATTGACTTGGGCTGCCCAAGTACCAGCACCTTCATGCACCGTGTTAGAAACCCTGGTGATCGAACACTGCCCGGGCATAAGAGATGGCTTCTTTCAGTGGCTTGGGAGGGCGTGTTGGCAGCTGCATGAACTGGAGCTCATTGGGCTGGGTGCCATATCTGATAAGGGTCTTCTGAGCCTCGTCCTGGGTTGTGGGCAGGGGAGCCCAGGCCTGGACAGGGTGTACATGAGTGGGTGCACTGGGCTCACGGATCTGTCTGTCTTCTGTATAGCGAGCGTGTTTGGGGAAGAGTTGAGGTCACTGGGTTTAGTGGACTGCCAAGGAGTTAGCAGTAGGTGCATGGAAGTCATTTCTGCCTGTTGCCCTAAGTTGGTGGACTTGGACCTCTCGAGGTGTAAGATTACAGACGATGAACTAGTTTATCTTGATAGGATTCATGGCTTGATGGGGTTGAACCTAAAGAACTGCCTTAGTTTGAGCAGAAAGGCCTTGGACTCCTTTGAGAGAACCCATTTTGAGTGTGATATAGTCTTTTAATTACGAGAGTTGAATAGTTTTTTTATGTTTGGAGCACATGTAAAAGTGTTGCATGGAAAATCCGAGGCATATGTTGTACTAAGTTGGTGAGCAAGAAGTTTTTTTTCCCAATTTTACCTAGTGGAGAGATCTTCTCGTTTTCTTTTTGTATTATCTTGTTTCTTGTGTAGGTGTGCCCCATTATTATTATGGAAGGATAACTTATCTCTGATGTATGCTCTTTTTTGCCTTCTCCTTTTTCTTGAGAACGAGGGACAGTACCAAGTCTTTTGGATATGTCGACTGTGCTGACGCAAAAGGTGCATGCCTGTCATAATTAAAGGTCCTTCTTCTCCATCGAGTACTTCCCTCCTTCCCCTTCTTTGGATAATAATGAGACCCATTTTTCTACTAATGCTAGTAGAAAAACGATCGAGCATACACGACCGGTATCAGTATAACCTTGTCCACGACAAAAAATCCCTACCATAAACATGCACTCTGCTCTCATGGCAAAGGACGCAAGCTCCAGGCTTTGAACTCGAGTTTACCTTATGTATAAATCCTTTACACCAACCTACTCGGCTTTAAAATCTAGAGAAATGAATGAAATATCATATGCAAAATTAATTATTCTTTTGTGCTTTCACGTCAAGTATTCTATTGTTTATGATCTCTTCAAGAGAATGGTTCAATGGGATCCCATCGAGTATGGATTGTTGGAGGACATTTTTTTTGTCGCAAACAAAGAGTCACCGACATGCAAGTTAAAGTACTAAAGTACTGCAAAAGCAGTATTTCAAGGGCATTGAAACCTAACAAACCTTATATAAACCATGTATTATGGAAGGCAAAGAAGTTAAATGTGAGCATTAGATTTTTTTTTTTTTTTAACCGACCCTACGTTGTTCACCCAAAGTATTCTTTATGTAATTAAGAGATGTTAGCTTAAGTAAACGTGACAATGACTAAAGGTGTTTGGAATCCGAGACATTTACATCACCAATCAGGAATCAAGTGATGAAGTGACTTGGTTCCCCTCCCCTGACTACAAGCGGTCCCATAAAGAATGACCATGCGTGATGGGTGGTCACATTCCAGTTTCTTGCAGGGCGTGGGACTTTGTGGGCCTCGCCTGCAAACAGGTTGGCTTTTGTCAGAAGCACCAAGGAATCATAAAAGATGCCTACCTGTAGTCACCAAACCCTGTCTTTACATCATCTGTTTGATTTGATCGTCAACTCATATACATCCTGTTCTGTGCAAACCCACATGCACCGGTTTCCTTCGTCCTGCATCTCTCTTCTTCCTCCCTCCTCTTCTTCAAAGTTTAGTTTTGTATCTGGGTTTGATCTTTCTTGAAATAAATATAAATAGAATAAGTTCAAATCGGCATTTAAAATTGTAAAGGTTAATTCAGCGTGATGTATATACACGACATTAGAGGTGTAAATTAGGGCCGGAGTTTGGGTAATTAGAAGTAATTATTGTGTCTGACCGGTTAGAAGCGGCTTGCTTCTTTCATCTTCCATGTTGATTATAGAAGAGGGAGTGGCTACCTGCTTCAGCTGTTCTAAAACCAGTGGCTACGTGTGCGCTCTTTTTTTCACTTTATAAAAGACTGCCAGAGAAGCTTATCTCTTTCTGTCATGTTTGACTTCTCTCTAAACATAATCACCGGATGCATTGCATTCAGAAGTATAATGGGAGAAGCTCAATGATTTATCCACATGCTGTCATATATATATATATATATATATATATATATATATATAAACTGTTTCTTAAAGTCATCAAGCTATCTAATCAAATCAGATGTTACGGATGAAAATTTATCATCTAATATTAGATCACATTTTTTTTCTTTGTTTTTTCAGCTATCCGTGTATTTCTTATGAACGATTTTGATTAGATGACTGAATGACTCAAAGAAGATAGAAGATAGAGAACAATTCACTCACATGTGTTATATATATATAGCGGCGAAACTATAAATTTTTCATAAGAGGAGCTCAATTAAAGTTTCTAAATTTTGACAATAGCCGAAATATCATTTTTCAAAACTTTTATATAAAACAAGTGATATTATTTAAAATTTACATATAATTTTTTTTAAAAAAGTTTTAAGGTGGGGTCAGGATCCATGCGGCCCCTATATATATATATATATATATAGCCACTGCGTGGTAGATTTAGGAGAGGATCATGTGCAGCGAGGGGTATGTTCAAGGAACCTAGAAGAAAAGTTAAAAAAGGGCCATAAGAAGGACATGGTGATGTTTCCCGTGAAGCTTCCAAGACACCGCCGGTACACAGCTCAAGGCCAAAACCAGCGGTGCATAAGTAGATTGTTTTACCCGAAGTCCTCGTGAGTATTCCCGGCCTCTTTGATGCTCCAATACCTTTCTCGTCGTTTACGTTCTTTCCCCTTTCACACAAAAGATGCTAAACCCAATCCTTGCTCTTTTGGTTGTTTCCATACTGATCTTGTGATATCAAGTCATTCCAAATGGTTCTGCAGATTGTTAAACCTGCAGCTATAATCTCTAGATTCGGATATCGGATTTCTTCATATTACGAGACATTTGTTTTTGTAGCTATGACAATGATCCTGAATTTAAATTAAACATGGTGCCAATGATATAAAGGGCCGAACATGATTAGCTTAATTTGTAAAGCATTACGTTCTCCTTAAAATCAATTCTTCTATCAATCTTACTTAATGTTCCTAGATTTTGTAAACAATGAACTTTGCCGCAACGGTTGGGCTTGGGGGAGTTACTCGAATTTGGTGTCGATAAATCCAATTTAGATTTGATGTCCAACTGCATGGCTTAAAAGAATCTAATGTAGATGAAAAAAATTTGACGTCCCATTAAGAAAACAGATTGGATTCAGATTTCAAAAAATAGTATCCAATCATATTCAGATCCATATTAAAGTAAATAAATAATTGGATTCAGATGAATGGATGGATGTAGCTCTAAATAAGTAGTTTCTATCCAATATCTGTAATGCGGTTTCAATTCAGTTTAAAAGTTGGATTTTGGAATGGGTTGTTAATACGAAATTTTGACTTGGATCCTAAATTTGGATTCGGATTGAGATATGCTAGAGACCTTTATTTCAAAGAGGAATTAAATGTGCCGTCCAATTCAAAAACCAACCAAATTATCTTATTTCCCCATGTACAATTGCATAATATCGGCAGTGTCAAGCTGATTCCTCTGAGTTGGCAAGTAATCAGATAAGGGGTTCTATTAATTGCAGGACCATCTTCTCCAAAATGAGATTTCTGATGGAGGTGTTTAACACAGTAAATGGCGCATGCACACACGCACACACACATAATTTTTCTTTCACTCTACAACAAGGGCAGAAGAAGGCGCTGGCAACGAGTCCGCAATTGTCCACACAGACCCACAAAGAGTACTCATCTTTATATTGACATTTTCAGAGTAATTTTCTCATTTACACATTGATGCTTCTTAAAAATTTAAAACTTATTACCAGTACCTCTTTTTCTTGCTCCCTTCCTTCTCTAGAGAGCCTTCTTCCTTGGCCTGACTTTTTTCTCTGTTGTGCTTAAAGGCACCCATCATTAATTTTCTTTAATTTGATACCATGTTAACATAGATTTATGAAGAAATTCCAGACAAAATCTGCATTTAATTGTGATATATGTCCTTTGAATTGGACCTTCTGTGGAGGTACCCGAAATGATCTCTGTTCAGATCCAGCAAGCAACTAATTCCGTATTGTATTATTGTATCCTAGCTTCACACTGGTCAAGATTCCTCCGGGCACTTTTGGAGTTGATCATCAATCAAAGGAAAATTACCATTCGAAATGACTGCTAGAAAAGCTATATGTAGATCTGCCTGCAGCTGGAGGAAGACCACTGTAACTACTAATAAGACCAAAGCTAAACCCAGACTTTACTGTCCCAATGCATATAATCAACTATAAACAGCTCAGTTATTAATTATCTTTATGTTCATTAATTGTTTCTCCAATATCATAAACTTTTTCTGGTTACTTAATTCCCTGACGATAATGGGAGAAAACAATTTAGAAGTCATATTTATCCATTTAATATTCAGCTGGCAAGCATTGAAGGTACTCTTTCTGACCATTTAAACCTATCTTCATGTTCATCTTCATTGTTGACTGTCCTAGCAACTTGACCTAAGATTATCATACTTGTTCCTTAGCAGCACCTTCTGTACCTAATTGAGATGACAATTATTAGCTTTAAATTCGAAAAACACATCAACCTCTTCAGAGAATCCGAAGACATTGAGCTGGGGCAGATGCAACGCTTTAATCATCCATAGGAGTTCAGTGAAAATGCACATAAATCAAGTCATGGCTCCAACCTTGATCCCATGATATTCTTCAAGAAATGAGCAGGTTGTTCAATATGACGACTAGTTTCAGGGTATGAAATTAATGCAATGCCCATCAACTACTGAAAGAACAACCCTCTAGTGATGGCTTGCATGATCCAACCCAACTGAGGATACGCCCCCCACTTTTACTCAAAATCAACAATGAAAAAGAGTACAGAAATCAACGAAAGCTTAGCAGAGAACAAGTTGAAACAGAACAACTGTAGAGCTAAAAACAGAGGACCCTACCAACAGCTCAGCAACTCTTTACTAGATCAGAGGCTAAAACCAACAAGAAGAAGAGGATACAAGAAGATTTTCGCCAACCTTCCTCCACAAATTCCTTTCTAATTGCTGGCCACAACTCAGATGAGTTGACGGATTCATGTCTTAATTTTACCTTGGAATAGAAGTCGATCACAAGACTCATTAAGAAATGGTGTTCATTTCCACTCCAGCGCGCAGTAGAACATTCTTGAACTGAGCCCAAAGGATGCATACTCCGATTCTACGGTCTCCTTAACCGACAAAGCCTGAATCTTTAATTATCGAAACATTGACGAACAGGTTAAGAGAAAGATTGTTTTTTGCGATCTTTATTGTTATCTTAATACTTCTTAATCACGAATAGATGTCAACATTTGAAAAATACACCAGCTATATATATAACATTGTCTGGAATTTCTCTTAGACTTAGAACACACAAACACACACACACACAATATATATACATACATACATACATACATATATATATATATATATATATATATATATATAAGGTGAAATCCTCTGGCCGTTCAGATCTCTATCCAATCATGGAGCCTAATACAATGCATCGGGCAGGCATGATTAAAAAAACAAACATTTATCAATAAATTCTAATATTGAAATGATTTAATAATAAATTGGAAAGAGAGGGAGAAGACATATTGAGACAGTGGCTGTACAAATGGAACAAGTTGCAAGAACATTTATAAACTTTCTTGAATATATGGTTGCAAGGGATTTATGCTTTTGAAGGAGAAGATTAAGAAGTCAAGCAGTCAATGACAATAAATGATAACTTTAACATTTTTACTTAATTAGTTAGTTGAACTGATGAATCAAGTCATCTTGGATGCGGAACTGATCATGACGGTTGAATATTTCTTATTTTGTAATATTTGTGAAGGACCTGTTGATTTTTCACAGGAATAATATATTTCTTGCCTTTAATTTTCTGACTTTTTTATAACTTTTTTGCTTTTTGGCTGCTTTATTTTTCAATTGAAAACTGAATTTTCAACTTTTTACGTTATATTATATGGAGATATTTTAGAAAAATGCACCCGAAGAATTGGCTTTTAAAACACATCTAAAATTTCCTATTGTTAAAAAGATACTTAAGTTTTACGCCATTAGTAAAGACAAATTGTAAGATAATTATTGAATTGAATTGGTGCGTGTGATATAAAAATTTTGAAAAAGGTGGCCAAATTGACATCCTAATCTTTCCGGGACATTTCTGCAACTTGCTGTGGCCAAATTGACATGCTACGCTTTGGACATTTTTACAACTTGATGTTGCTTAAGGAAGTAACATAAATATAAACAATAAATAAGTTGGTTAGTCATGACTTCACTCAATAATTTAATAAGTGTCCAGTAATTGCTTAATATATTATTTAGTAACAGTGTCCAGTAATATAATTACTCATTTTCCAACTAATAATCAATCAGGACCTACTTAATTTGCACTTTTCTAACGAACCACAACCTTTTTTTTTTGCAAATCAATCTGCAACACTCGGTGCTTAGTTCTTTTTTTCACAAGAATAATGTGAGATTAGGCAATTAACTGCTACCTTTTTTAGTCAGCTATCAAGGGGACACTTAACATTTGAGTTATATTACATTCACCCACTTCAGTAACTATGAGGAATTTGTCACCTCTATGCTCACAAGGCCTCTCACAATGCAATACATAGATGTTGTTGCCATATTACAGATACATGAGACGAGGTGAGCACTTCATGTTGAAGAAGAGGCTGGAATCAACCACCATTCAACGTTTATTGCACAACGAATAATGATAAGCAGCCGTGCACTTGCAATAATTGCAACATGTAAAGAAGATTTTCTCAAGGTAGCAGCAACTTCAGCAGAAAGTCTCGGTAAACGAAAAAATGAAAGACAACCTGCAAATCTCTACAGAAGAATGATGTGCCAAATTTGCAACAAGCCAAATCATGTGGCACTGAATTGCTGACGTTGATTCAATCATGCATTTCAAGCTGAAGATGTTCCAAAGGCCCTTGTTTCTTTAGGGGGTGTTTGATGCACAGGAAAGAATTTAACGTGGCAAAATTTTTTGGAAAATTTTTCAGGAAAAAAAAAACAGGATGAAATTTAACCCTTTTTCGATTTGAGGTCATGTTTGATGCACTGAAAGAATTTAACCTGTTAATTTTTACCATGTTTGATGCACAATGAAGAATTTAACCTGCTAAATTTAACCATGTTTGATACACATGGTAAAAAATTTAGAGGACTTTTTTACAGAAATGAAATAAGCTGTATGACAACATTGCGGCCTTATAGAAGAACCCATTGCAACAATAATAAATAAAAAACATGCAAGTGAACTAATATCCAAGTCATTGCATATTGGAATGCTGGTTACACAAACACACGCCATCAATGTAAATGGAAATCCACCCTAACAACAAAAGGCTTCATCATAATATAGAACCTGACAATGAAAGTTTAAAAACATTCACCACAACAAAGTTTGTCCCATCCAGTACATAAGTTTAACGACTACAGATCCCACAAATTAAACCGTCACAGACTGCAACGAACATGAAAGTTTAACGAGTACATATCCAACAAAGTTTAAAACATTCACCATCCAGCACATGAGTTTAACGAGTACAGATCCAACAAAGAAAACAAGTAGTAACAAAACAAGCAATCAAGACAAGTGGAATGCGAGTCCGTCCATTCGTCTTCATCACTTCTTCCTCTTCCGTTGCGTTGACATCCACAAAACCCAATGGCCTACATAATTGCACACCGTATTTGTTCTGCAGATATCCATTCATGTGATATTGAGCTGCTTCAAATGTATGAAATGATCTGAAGAGGGCGCCCTTGTATCGATACACTAATGGTTGGCACTGCTCCCAGCTGTTGTATATTCCTCGCGACCTACCTTCGAAGACGACGTAGTACTTGTGGCGAGGAATCATCTTCGTTCTCCTGTTGAAAACAAAACAAATGTTAAACAACCACATGCAACAATGGTAAAAATAGATAAACTAAACTTACTATTCAATTGATAATCTGCAAACATTTGATTTGTTATAGTAGTTCTCAAGGGATTGTTGCTTCCCCGCTGGTGTGTTTGGCTTGCAATTTCCGGTTCGCTTACGACAAAATTATCAGTTGAAGGTGCGTCCTCATCACCAAATTGTTCGGCATTTGGATTGTGGTCAATTATAAAGTTGTGCAAAACACATGTAGCAAGAACAATTAGAGCTTGTTTTTTGAATGGATACTGTACTTGCATTTTCAATACCGGAAAACGTGCTTTCAACATGCCAAAAGTTCTTTCTACTGTATTTCGAAGTGATGAATGCCTATGGTTGAATAATTCTTGTGGAGTTCTAGGTCTGCGTTCTCCCGGTGTGTCAAATTCTGACAGATGATAACGATGTCTTCGATAAGGTGTTAGGAAACCAACAATGTTTGGATAACCCCCATCAGCAAGATAGTATTTGCCTACAATTGAACACACATTATATAAACATTTGCACCTTTTTTTAAAAAGTAATGGATTGGTTGGTTGAAGTACGTACCTTCGGGGACCACAAATGGGTCTGTTGGATGACCAAGTGCATTGTATAATACCCTTGAGTCTGTCGCACTTCCTTCCCATCCTGCCAAAACGTAGTGGAATCGACTGTCGAATCCAACTACAGCCATGACATTTTGCGAAATAAATCCTTTTCTATTGCGAAATCTTGATTGCTCTGATGCTGCGACCCATGCAGGTACATGAGTGCCATCAATTGCTCCTAAACAATCCTAGATCCATATGTGCAAGTTAGTTATGTTGTATGTTGTATGGTGGTTGTCGTACACATTTTGTTTACTTTTACATCTATGAAAATACCTGGAAATATGGAAAGAATCGCTTCGATCTCCGAATTTTAGTTGGCATGTCATCGTTGGGCCACTTCACAAAATCCTTACCCATTATACATATTGCTCGTAGTACACAACTGACATACTTACTTATTGTTTGTCCAGAGTGTTGAAAAGTATTCTGCGTGGCACGATTCCGTTCATTGTGTCCAATAGTCAACAAAAAAATAGCTACTTGTTCTTCGATGCTAATGTCACGAGCATCCTCCAATAATTTTCTACTTCTTAGAGTGTTACATAATGTCTGATATGTGTGTTGATCCATACGGAGTAAGTCGGTACAATTTCTAGGATGACCGTGAAGCATTAGTTGAACAAAAGTTGTACCCGCATCTCTGAATGGATGAACCATCCTCAAAGATTGAGGTAGTTGTTCTAACCAAGAGAAGATGAGGACAAAAACTAGCCGATTGAAGTAAAGCAGATCATCTTCCTCGTCATTTGTTATAATATCTACCATTTTGACTAGACTGCATACATGTATAATAAGAGTTACCAAAGCACGTTCAATTTGATGGCACTAAAACGAAGTACATGAAAAAGAACATGATTAAACAGAACATACAGTAAAGATTAATAAGTTACGCTACTAACACACAACCATTGCACATATAGATAAGAATACATGAAGTATACAAATGATGACCTATTGAATATAAGACATACAGTAACTTAACTACTCATCGGAAAGTTTACGCCTCAACCAAGACACCCGTTGTGAAGGTGGAAGGTTGACAAATATCATGGGATTGCTGCCCTGTGCTAACATATCCATACTCCTTACTTGTGTTTCAATATCTATGTCATCGGTTTCAACCATCTCTTGCAGTATTTCGCAGCATGTGACAAATTGTACCCCTTTAGAAATACGTGTCATTGTATCTACATTGTGAGCAATACCGTTCAACAAATTATAGTACTCCTCATAATTGGTTGCCCTCTGCTTTTTAGACCTAGTAGTCGTCCTATTAGTTCCCATTGGAAAATCAGTGGTAGGAGTAGGAGGTACTGGCGATTGAGGTGGATGACTATCTTCATAAAGCATTTGTGTGAAAGATTGTGAAAATTCAGGATTCATGTACATTGGAGTTGATTGGGATGCAGGTGTCTGTGGTACTGATTCAACGTCCTCTTGTATGATGTTGTTTAATGTGACAGACTCTTTTCCAGTGGCATGAGAATCGCCGAAGACCTCGGCGAACTCGTCAAAGTATCTCCATAACTTGGGACCTCTGTACTTTTTTCTGTTTGGGTATTTCTGAAAAATATCATGTGTTCAAATGAACATGTAGTAAAGAAATGTTAGACATAACCTAATAGTAATATCTCTATAACGTACCTCAATATAGTCATTCCATACTTGTGGGTCCACTTCAATACACTTGTTGATTGGGTCATACCCAAACCCGCTTGTATTCAAAATTTCTTTCATGACTGTCAAGTTTGGTTTTGAGTACTTCAATTTGTTTTTTATTTTCTCTTTACTGAATTCTGGACCGAATTTGTCTATCATGCCTTTTTCAATTGCTGTATACGCTTTCGACTTCAATCCTCCACCAGATTTCATACCAGGGATGCGGGATTGCTCCACAAGAAGTTGGACTAAATAGTCCATTTGCTCTGATGTCCACGTAAGATTCTCCCTCGATGGACCGCTGTCTTCCATGATAATAATAACTTGGACAATATTTCTTGACAACTAGATATTTGAGTTGGAAGAATCTTGCATAACATGGACCAAGGAAAGACACAAATGAATGATCAACCAAAAAAATGGAGGAGCCGTAAAACACATATCATATATCATGCAAAAAGCTTATGCAGCATTGAACCAATACTGCAACATTTCAACAACATGCATATTCGAAAATACTAGGGATGCGGGATTGCTACAACAATACAACTATGTAAATACGACATCAGTTTCCTACAATACAAGTGAAAAAGCTATTCATGTACACTGAAAGTGCCACTGTTTAATGTACTCATGAAGTCGTTAACAAGAAGCAGAAGCAGGTTTTGTTCTGGACTGCGGAGGCATAACAGCAAATAGTCAGAAAACAAAAACACACATACAGAGCAGGTCACATATAGCGAGGACATCATCGAGCATAAAAATGAAGTGGCTAGGTCCTGCAAAAAGAAGTGACTGTTGTTAAGGAGTTTGCTGTTTCCATTAGCCAACAAGAAGTCAAGCCACCATAACGGAGGGATTGACTTAAGACTTTTAATATTAAGGAGGTCAAGTACGTAATGCTTGATTTTGCCTTTTTGGTTTTGGCATAATCTGACAGGATTGATCTGCCTAACCCCAGCTTGCCTTTGGAAAGAACCAACAAAGAAAAAAAGAAAAAAGCATTATTTTGATCAGTTTGATGAGAACATGATCAGAATAAAAATAACTTCAACCTAATAAGTGATTGAAGTTAACACTATATACCATGTTTTCTCTCTGGCAGGAAGGAGTAGCACATCTGCATTTCAAACATGGGAGATCAGACTGAAGATCGCGCTGAGGGTTGCCATAGGTCCTAGATCTCCATTATTTCCACTGCAGATCTCTCTTGTCTCATCAATCCCTTGGGGTTAATGATCCTTTTGAATTTCTGACAGAAAATGACCATATGTTTCTCGAGTGCAGGATTAGACTATTTACACTCAGGCTGTTATCCGCCTATCATTCATAGGGATGTGAAAACAACAAATATTCTACTGAATGCAAAGATGGAAGCCAAAGTAGCAGATTTTGGACTGTCCAAATCTGGCCAAAATGAGGAGGGGGCGGATCTACCAATTGTAAACTCTGTATGTCATATATAAAAAATGAAAATGAACAAAGTTTATATGTGTAGATGAACATAGTGCACCATAGAAATGATCAAACAACAAGAACATAAGCACTCATGAACATGTCTTCACTAATCAAGTCAATGAGAGGCTACGGAGAGACAATGCAATAAATCCCCAAAACCCAAAAACGCAAACTCCTCAAAAGCAGAAGAACAAGAAAGCGGAAACTCAAAGAGAGGAGTAATACATGTCTCTTTCTTACGAAGGGGAAAAATCTGAAAAAATACCTGAAGAAATTGCAACCAAGTCCTTACAAGATTCAATAAAAAGTTGAGAATAAGAGGGCAAAAGCAACAGTGATGGCGGATCGGAGGAGCGGCGATCGTAGGGATCGTGGCTGCAGCCCTGTCTTCCCTGCCGGTGAGATGGCAAAAAAAAAAAAACATTAGCGCGACAAAGAAATGGAGATAAGGACGGCATCAAAGAGCAAGAGAGGAAGGGACAAAGAGAGGAAGGGAGATGCCTCTGAACCTGCGAGCGAGAAGATGTTTGCTGTGGTACAGAACTTGGGCCACCGATTAGGGCACTGACGCGGGAGAATCTGAGAGCAGCAGAGAGCAAGAGAGAAAGGGGGAAAGATCACCGGCAGAGACGCGGAGCGGCGACCATCAGTGCGGCGACGGCGGACCGACGACGGTGGGAGATGCAGGCGACAGTGAGAGGGAGCGGGAGATGCAGGCGACCATTCAGTGCGAGAGGAGGGAATGAGTCTCGAGCGAGAGGAGGAGGGAATGAGTCTCGAGCGGAAAAGCCACTTGGGGGGGGGGGGGGAATGAGTCTCCAGAGCGGGTGGAATTCCACCCACTCACGTTACGCGTTAAACGAGGTGAATTTCACCCCGTTTGACGCATGTTTAAGCGGGCGGGTGGAATTCCATCCGCCCGTACAGTTTTTTCCGAAAAATTTGGAAATCGTCGGGCAATCAAACGCCCCCTTAAAGATTGCTGATGGACAAGACCAAACCTTGTTCACGGACACACAGGCGCATCAAACCATATTATGGATAGTCCAAGTAATGTCTATTCCATGCAAAGATATTATGAAAATAAAAAAGTTATGGTTGGAAATGGTGAAAAGCTTGTCATTAGACTCATTACACATGGTGGAACAGCCAAGATCTCTACTTGTCGTTAAACCTCACCCTAAACAATGTTTTGGTCATTTCAGAAATAAAAAAGAACCTCCTCTCTATTAGATAGTTAACGTCAGATATGCCATATTGTGTTATGTTTGATGCTAATAGCTTTGTGATAAATGATCAAGTGAGCAACAAAATGGTGGCAACTAGAACTAGAGTTGGAGACCTCTACAGGCTCCAGGTGTGAAGGACATTAAGCTCTCTTTTTCAGTCAGATAGTACGTGGCATGAGATACTTGGACATGCTCATTCTCAAAGTAATAAGTTTCTTATGAAACAACATAAGTTTAATTTTTTCTCCAAAAAATGCTATCATATATTTTTGTGAGAATTGTCAATTAAGAAAAAAGGGTCGACTTCCTTTTCTTGATATTGAAGAACATTCTCATGTTTCTTTTGAAAGAATTCATTGTGATGTGTGGGAGCCAAGACCAATTATTTCTCATCAAAAAATCTGATATTATGCTGTTTTTGTAGATGAATGCATGAGTTTTATTTGGTTTTATCCCTTAAAAAACAAATCATACTTATTGAAGAGTTTTTGTGAACTCCATCCTATGATTAAAAATCACTTTGATGGAAAGATTATGATATTTCAAATAGATGAAGGAGGGGAATTTAACGGGGAAAATTTAACATCACATTTAAAGGCAAATCACATTACTCATTATAAGGCATGCCCAAAAACACCTAAGCAGAATGAGATGGCAGAGAGGCGTCATCACTCTATTACTGAACTTGGCCTCACTCTCTTATTCCATAGGTATCTTCCTACGTGTTTTTGGATAGAGGCGTTCTCTACAATAGCATGGTTAATAAATAGACTTCCCTCACCTACACTTGAAATGGCCTTTGCTTATGGGAAAATTATTTCACAAAGACCCTGTATTATATTTTTTTGTAGCTTTGGATGTAAGTGCTTCTCCTTTCTTGGCGACTACGCTAAGAATAAGTTTGAACAAAAAAGCTTACCATGTACCTTTACTGGCTACTCTGAGCAACACAAATGGTATAGGTGTCTATACCCACCAACTAGAAGAATCTTCATCTTGCGCCATCTTGTATTTGATGAAAATTTTTTTCCATAGAAACGGCCAAGCGAATTGTTTCTTTCCATGGACTCGACTCAAGAGCTAACAAGTCTTAATGTCCATTGATGATCCAAGAAGCCTCACATATGATGATAATCGCAGTTCTCATGGAATAGCACATGATTCTATTCTACCTAATGTCACTATTAAGGCAGCCACCATATATGAAGAAGTGCATATCCATGTAGAGGCAACAAGTGACACTACCTTAGATGGGCAAAATGACATTATCAGAAGTGTTCAAGAAGAAAGAAATGTGTTAAACAATGATGGCACATGTAATGAAAGTGCTGAAAATATTCATATAGAGACAACAATGGCACTACCTCAGATAAGCATTCGTGGACACAGCGGCAGACACCGACGGTGGTGCACAAGGGCTACGCCATTTCCCGCCTCCGGCAGTTCTACATGCGGAAGGTGAAGTTTACGCAGACCACCTTCCACGACAAGCTCTCCACCATCATCGACGACTTCCCCCGCCTCTACGACATCCACCCCTTCTACTCCAACCTCCTTCACGTGCTCTACAACAAGGACCACTACAAGCTCGCCCTTGCCCAGGTGAACACCGCTCGATCCCTCATCGGCCGCGTCGCCAAGGACTACGTCTGCCTGCTCAAGTTCGGCGACTCCCTCTACCGCTACAAGTCCCTGAAGGTCGCTGCACTCGGTCGGATGTGCAACCATCAACCATCAAAAGCTTGGAGTTCAGCAGGAGATCTAATCACCTGGCTATATTAAAGCTTTCAAATTGGAAAGATCAAAAGTTGGATTAGCACATGGTCTGCGTTCCATGGCATAATGTCTTAAAATTCGGTCCAACTCGAGTTGCCCATTAACAAAAAGAATGTGTAGAATCTAAGCATATTTCTTAATTATTGTCAAGAAAAAAGGAAGAAAAAAATGCTTGAACACATCAATAAAAATCTGCCACCAAGAACTCATTCAACCTGGCAGGATGCTTGAATTCAAGAACTTGAGATCGAACAACTGAAGAAATGAAAATCAATTCTTCATTATCATCATCTGGTCTAACTGGTAGAAGTCTCCATACATCCAGCTTGCCTACAACGCCTAAACAGAAAAGCTAATCATTTGATATCTGGTGCCTAAATAATGCACCACAGGTAGATGTTATCGGATCAAACACACAAGGAATAACCATAAAGAAGTAAATAGATTTTAAATTCTCAATAAAGTAAAATCTCGACTACTAAAGTATACTTTCTGTCAGCAAGAGATCTAATCACTTGGCTATTAAAGCTTTTAATTTGGAAAGATCAAAAGTTGGATTAGTACATGGAAGTCATGCTTTCATAACAGTGAAATCACAAAAAATCAATTCCAGTGTCGTCAAGCAGCTTAGATCTTTCCAGGTTGAAATCAAGTGATGTGATTTCTCACATACACCAAACTCAATTCCGTAACTTTCTCAAACCATGGAATCCAGACATCCATGTGCTCCATATCCTCAAAGAGCTGAGATTTGGAGCGGGGCCTCTTAGATTTGTGTGCACAGAAACTTTGAATCTCCTAGAAAATTAGAAGCTATGACCTCTGTAATCCAAGTCAATGAAAAAGGCTACAGAATTCAACCATTTTATCACTAGGTCGCTCAACTTGTAGCAGACTCCGAGATAAGGATGTGAGTCTGCCTGTTTACATGCTCAAATATCGCTTTCTTGGTGAACTCTTGTTTCGTTTTGTGTGTGTGCGAGCAGCTCGGATGAAAATTTGCGGCTGGAGAAGACTTCATTGATATCAAGCTTTCACACTAGTGTCTAAAGCCTAAATTCCAACTAATGGGCCTTGTCTGCCGTTTTTTTCCAACCCACTTTATGAGAAAAGAGAAGCATTGAATGAACTCTTTTGGGCCTGATGATTGAAAGAAGAGGAAAGGTATATAGAGAAGCTAGCAAAGACCCCAATCAGACTATGCCAATACATGCACGTAAGGCATTGATGGCCTCATGGTGGAGCTCTTGTAGGAAGAGGAACAAAAAGATATAAAAAATATTGAAGCATTACCCAAAAGTCTCAACCCACAATATGTTTATAAACAATAATTTACCAGTACTAAAACTTGGAAAACGTCCAAGAACAGAATTGAAAAGCCTACTAGACAATCACGTTTTCTTCGATACGAAACTGAGGAAAACTTGAACCATCATTAGTCTGTGGATATTATAGTAAAAAACCATTGTGATATGCCTATATGCATCTTGGGATCCAAACCATCATGTGGAACATGCTATTTCCCAGTGAACAAGTAGTAATTCATTATTTATATTCAGCAACCAACAGCAGCAACATATATAGACACTCGAACCAGAAACACTGTGACACACAACTACAAATACAACTTACCACCAGTCCGCAAGGAGACAGTCGGACTATATTCAGGGAACCTGGGAATGACAATAATAGATGTACTAATTGGAAAACAAGCCCTTGGAGAAAAACTTGAATGCCTTAACCTAACCTACCTAGCCAGGTTGCGAAGGACCTGCAGACTAAAGAACAGTTACCATCATATACAAGGAACCTTAACCTTTATTACGACTTTTTGAGTTCTTGTAATGGAAAAGAGGAAACCAAGTGTCGATTCATCAATTTAGACACATAATAAACAAACAAGACAAGGTTTGCTGCTCTAAAAATATTGGGCGGATCTGTGAATGAAATGAATAGCACAGAGCAGCTTCCAAATTGTCAAGCAGCAGTAAGAAGTATAACTTCACACTCTTTCTCCTGTTCATCATGCTTGATCCTCAGCTGCACGTGGGACAGAATTTGCCTGACAGATGCAAAGCGGAAAGATTACAGGTATGCTGTTTTCTAATAACGACTTTACATGTCATATGGTCAATTACAAAATAGATATGAAGGTCCATTTTAGAAGTAGATTTTCCAGAACCCATGGTGCATTCCAATACAGGGGCATGGAAGCAACAGGATATTGATCTTTATCTGCAAACCATGATGAAAGAACAGAGAAGGTTGACAAACTTACAAGCTCACGAAATTTTAAGACATAAAACATCTCCAGATATCTCTTCAGCTCAAGTCTTTCAAGCTTAGAAACATGCTTCCAGAATCCATAAACCCCAGCCAAGGTCATTAATCTCTCGAAGTATATCTTCCATGTGTATCTGACATTTTTTTTATAAGATCAACATTATAGGAGCCCAAAACCAGGAAGAAGACATTGCTAACAGGAAAAGAAACAATGTAAAAAATTAAGCATGAATAGCTGTGGATCTGTAAAGCAGCCAAAAAAATCTAGGTTGACAGCAAGAAGAACACATGGAGGAAGATAATTTTTGCAACAGTCCAACTCATTGCACCAATTGACATGTGATTGAAGAGGTTAACTGAATAATCATGACTGAAAAATAATAATAATATGAGTTAAACTAAAAACCTTTCATGAATGCGTCGTAAACCCCCTGCAGATATTTCATCCCAGTATCCTGGATTTGTCTTGCACTTTTCAAAAGAGTTTGCCATCAGTTCAGCAGCATTATCCGGATGATAAGGATCAACATGGAAACCAGATTTGCCATGTTCTATGATCTCAGCAGGTCCTCCATAACAGGTGGCGAAAGTTGGCAGACCACATGTCATGGCCTCCACAACAGTAAGCCCAAATGCTTCATAAACGGCAGGCTGAGTGGATCTGGAACAACAAGAAGATTAGGAACAATGGAAGGTTTTTCAAAAGGGTTGACAGGGCCAAATAAAGTACCTGCACAAATGCACCTCTTGTGTCAGCTATACAACGATACAGCTCACCATTCCGCACCCTGTTCATCTGACAGCATATCCACCGCAATTGACCATCCAATTTATACTTTTCTATAAGATAATGAATCTTGTCAATTTCTTAAATCTCCCCACTGTCGTTAGATTTCTTTACATCATGGTGACCAGCAACAATGACAAGGTTAACAAGCTCCCTTAATTTAGTATTCTTACCATACCACTCCACTAATCCAGATATATTCTTCACTCTATCAAGCTTTGCTATGGAAAAGATGATTGGCTTTGACGGATCACTCAACATACCACTAAGCCAGGTACATGAAGACAGAAACGAATGAACACAAGAACTAGTTTCATCAGAATAAATCAAACTGTAACAAATGCACTAAAGAGAAACATACCATAACTCGAAAGAGAAAAAAAAGAAAAACTTATTTTCATATACAAGTGAGCAAAAAAAAGGACCTGCGTTATCGAGCCAATGGGAGCCTACATCTTGGCCACGGTGAGAATGGGTTATACATTCATGTCATCCTTGTGCAATTTCACTTTTCATGCAAGGTTTTCCCATCCAAAATCAACTTCCTACTTGACCAATATACCTTGTAGGTGTAACCTAGTGTATACCAGGTAGAGTAACTTTTTTTCTTTTAACTTAATC
This sequence comes from Nymphaea colorata, assembly GCF_008831285.2. Lineage (NCBI taxonomy): Eukaryota > Viridiplantae > Streptophyta > Magnoliopsida > Nymphaeales > Nymphaeaceae > Nymphaea > Nymphaea colorata. The sequence continues at coordinate 23,278,501 of NC_045145.1, forward strand.
TAATGGTATAGATGGCAACATAGCTTGCACTTACAAACCAAGCTTTAAATCATGTTCTTTTGAAATAAAGTCATATCCTTTGACCCACCAAATTTTGATGCACTGTGAGACACTGATTTTTTATGCCCTTGAATTTTACATTGTTTTTACACATTGACTTCTTCGTTAAATAAACTATGTATGTTACATCCACCAAACTATTTTGGCCATTTGATCACTTGATTTTAAGGTGAGGAGCATGGGAATACACCATTCAGTCTCTCTACCACTAGTGTATATATATATATATAGGTGTGTCACAGTATCTGAGGATGCTAAATAAGGCTATAGAAAGTGAAGAAATGATTGAAAGCGAATTAAAATTGCAACAGGAAAAAGAAAATGCAACACTGTTAATGACTCACAAGTATTCGTCATTTTGTTCTGAACTATATAACAGCTTCCGGATTGCTCCATGCAGTGTGGTTAACCGCTTTAGCTTGTCTGAGTATGGAAAATAAATGCTCATGTCGCAGCCAGGAGATACGATATTGAACTTAGGATCAAAAACGTCAATGCCATTAACAACTCTGTACAATCCAGGAAGAGTAAATGCACAATAGCTCTCATATTGTCCAATAACATCATCGCTGAAACAAAGACCAAACTTAATGTTATATGCCAAGATACCAAGCTCATGGTTGTAAGTACAAAATATATCTCTGACTCATGGACAATTAACCTTGATCTTTGTCTGGTTTCACAAAAACAAAATGATTTTAAATGCAGGACGTTTTTAAAGTTTATCAAACTGGCAAAAGAGAAGGTTAATTCTCAATCAAAATTCAGGAAACATGCAGGATTAGAAAAGGAAAATGTAAAGTGAGATCACCAGCTTACTTATCAAATAAAAATGAGTATGTAATGACCATGATAATTGAAGGAGTAGAGGATGGTGTACATATATCATTAAGTGGAGAGCTATGCATGACTTATTTATTCAACACATAAACTGGGAAGGCTATTTCAAACAGTGTGGTCAGAATCAGCATCATTGGCAGCCAATGCAAATCGATTACCATGCTAGCCCATATCAGAGTGTAAAAAAATAAAAAATTATTTCATTAACTATTTTAAAATAATTATTAGCTCATTTTTAACAAAAAATAAAAAAATGGCTAATATGGACAATGCCATCATGCATATCAGTGAAAAGTATCATTTTAAAGGTTTTTTATACAAGAAGGGAACTTACATTTACAGTATTGATATCAACAACAAAATGACATTCTATGCACGTCAGTGGTAAAGAAATCACTTCCACTCATAGGGAACATTCATAACGAAAACCATACACATTCTAGAAACATGTGCCATTCATGTGCAAGGAGTGACAGACGAATCTGACGAAACACATAGATTTAACTATACTTTGCTACAAAAACAGCTGATGCCATTCTAACCGACATAGGGATCACAAGCAAAGAATGATAAAAACAAGGAAAAAATAACACAGAAATTCACATGGTTTAGACTAAACACTCCTACTTCCACGGCTGCACCACATTCTCTTTTCTCCCGGTTCTCCTGTTTATAATAAGAAAGCTTGATGAAAATTACAGTATTACACATATACCTTCAACAGGAAGTAAACTCCATACTTTAATATACCTTTCAGCTTTGTTGACAAAACGTGTGGGACCATTTAGACAAGGAAACCTTTTGTCCTTTTGTTTTCTAATACCTCAGGAATGCCTGAATGTCAATTCTGGGTATTGGGTAGGGGTACCACATAGCTTTGATAGAAAAAGGACTTTTGCAGATGAAACGTTGGCCCTTGTTCACTTGACCTTTTGCATGATAAAATTTTCAGAATATTGACTTGATTTTATCCACTGATTTTCCTTGTTCTTACTGCATTTAAATATCATCATCTAAAACTGATTTTACATTTACAGGCATACAAACATTGATTCCTATTGAAAAACTTAGCTCCTTTCAGTGCTTTCACTGCTAATCTGTTAAACCCTTTTACTAGGTTATAAGTTGCCGAATTTAAAAGCCTGTAAAAATATACAGATATATAAAATCTTAAGTTACTTTCAGGATGAACATGAATCCAGAAAACCTTTTCCCTATCTTAGTACATCCTGTGCTTTCCCCTCACAATAATTTAATTTTTTTTATTGTTATGGGAACCGGGTCCATATCTGGACCCGGTTCTATGGGGCGCGGGTACCGAGGCGGGCTCGGTACCCTAGGCGGCTTCTCCTCTCTCCCTCTTTATATTGTCACTTGTGTTTAGTGTTGAATTATGTGAAATATAATTTTCTCTCTCCTAGGGTTGCGGTGAGCCCCTAGGTCAGAGCCTCCCCGTGGTTTTTCACCTCTTTCTGAGGTTTTCCACGTAGATTGTGTGTTTGTTCTCCACTCTCTCTCTCTGTGGTTCGTGTTTCTACATGGTATCAGAGCCAGCGGAGTTGGAGAAGCGTTTTTTCCGAGGATCGTCAAGTTTTTCGTCGCCCGACGCCGTTGAAGTTCCGGCGCCGCTGCTGCCCGTTTGACGTCGCCCTGCTCTGCCGCCGCTGTCCTCTGTTCCGCCGCCACCGTCCTCTGTTCCGGCGCCGCTGCTGCACTTGTGACGTCGCCCTGCTCTGCCGCCGCCGTCCTTTTGTTCCGCCGCCGCCGTCCTCTGTTCCGCCGTCCTCTGTTGCGCCTCCGCGGTCCTCCGTTCGGCCGTCTTTGTTTCTGCCACCGTGGGTGGCCTCTGTGTTGCGCCGTCGCCTGCTTTCCGTTGCCGCTGCCTCATTCCCGCCGCCGTCGCCGCTGCCTCCTTCCCGTCGCCGTTGCCTCATTCCCGCTGCTGTGCCTCTTGTTGCTGTGTGCTTGTTTGTGATGGCAGAAGCGATGGGGACTCAAAAAGATGCCGTTCTTGACACGGGCAGCGCCTCCAAGACTGAGAACGTGCCGCTCCAGGTCACCTCCATCCGTCTGACCAAGGACAATTACCTATCTTGGTCTGCCGCTCTAGAGATTGGGATTACTAGCCGTGGGCGTCTCTCTTACATCACTGGCGACAAACCTGCGCCCATCAAATCTGATCCTCAATGGGCAACGTGGGCGTTGGAGGACAGCCAAGTGAAGGTGTGGATTATCAGCTCCGTGTCATCCGATATCCAGCCCCTCATTCTGCGGAAGCCGACCTCTTTTGATATGTGGACTGTGCTTGCAAAGATGTATGGTCGCAAGAAGAGACATCTGCGTACCTATCAGATTAAACGCAGTATTTACTCTCTGACACAGGGTGATCTGTCTGTTGCTGCCTTCTATGCTGCCCTGAAGACCAAATGGGAGGAGCTAGATTATCATGTGACTGATGAGTGGACGTGCGGTTCAGATCATTCCCTCTACTGGGAAAAGGAATGGATGGACCGTACGTTTCTGTTTTTGGGAGGCCTGCGGGATGAATTTGAGTCTATTCGTAGCCAGATTCTTAATGGTGATGAGATTCCGGGGATAGAGGAAGTATATGCTCGTGTTGAGTCTGAAGAACAACGTCGCCAGGTGATGCATCTTGACACCGGTCATGGCCCTTCTGCCTTTGTCAGCCGTGCCTCAGGGACTGGGCAGCGTCCTGCCCGACATTGCACTCATTGCCACAAGTTGGGGCATTCGGTGGATTTCTGTTGGGATCTTCATCCCGAGAAGAGACTGGTCAGAGGTCGTCCTCCCTCTGGCAAGCGTAGCCCTACTGTGTCTGATTCCAGTCAGAGCAATTCTTCTAGTAGTGCAAAGTCCAAGTTGTCTCCTGCTCAACTCAAGGAGCTACAGGCGTACATCAGCCGTCTATCTACTACCCCTGAGGAGTCCTCCACGTCTGAAGGGGCTCAGCTAGCCCAAGCCCTCGTTGCCTCGACTGATCAAGGTAACCCTTCTCTTGGTGATTGGATTGTTGATAGTGGAGCCACTCACCACATGACAGGGGACTCTAAACTCTTTCAAGAATATCAACTTTCCTCTGGCAAGCAACGCGTGTCTATGGCAGATGGGTCTTCTATCTCTGTGGCTGGGAAAGGGAGCTTGTCCCTGCTGAACAAATACCATCTCCACAATGCCCTGCATGTTCCAAATATTCCCGTGAACTTACTCTCTGTCAGCAGTATTACTAAAGAATTAAACTGTAATCTAATTTTCTCTGCTGATCATTGTTCCCTGCAGGACTTGGTGACGGGGAAGAAGATTGGGATTGGTTCGGTTACTGATGGGCTCTACAGGCTGCCGGTACAAGTTGCTTCAGCGTTGATTTCTGCCACGAGTGGTCACTTGTCTGGTGTGAATGATAGATCTACTGTTCTGCGATGGCACGAGCGTCTTGGACATCTCCCCTTCCAGTTAATAAAGAAGTTGTTTCCTCATTTGTTTGCTTCTGTCTCCATTGACTCCTTCGCTTGTGAAGTGTGTCAATTGGCTAAACATGTCAGGGCTTCATACCCTATTTCTTTGAATAAATCCACTCATCCGTTTGCCTTAGTTCATTCCGATGTTTGGGGTCCTTCTGGAGTACCCACGTGTGGTGGTTGTCACTATTTTTTGACGCTTATTGATGATTACTCTAGATGCACGTTCGTGTACTTGTTGCGAGAACGTAGTGAGGTTCCAGCAGTTGTGAAAAACTTTGTTGCCTTTGTTGAGACTCAATTCCATACTACTGTTCAAGCTTTCCGTACGGATAATGCAAGAGAATATGTCTCCCAATCCCTTGATGAATTCTTGAAAGGAAAGGGTATTGTTCATGAAACCTCTTGTAGTTATACCCCTCCTCAGAATGGTATAGCTGAACGTAAAAATCGTCATCTATTGAATGTTACACGGGCCATTATGTTCCAACGTCATGTCCCGAAGCGGTATTGGGGTGACGCACTTCTCACTAGTGCACATCTCATTAACCGTATGCCTACTAGAGTGCTGGATGGTCAGTCTCCTTATTCTACCCTGTGGCCTACTCAGAATCCGTGGCCTCTTACTCCTCGTGTCTTTGGGTGCAGTTGTTTTGTGCATAATCATAGCCCTACTCTCAAAAAACTTGATCCCCGGTCTATTAAAGGAGTTTTCTTGGGGTACTCTTCCACTCAGAAGGGGTATAAATGTGTGGATCCCACTACTTCCAAAGTATATGTTTCGAGGGATGTCACATTTCATGAACATGAGTCGTATTTTCCGGTGAATACTCTTCAGGGGGAGTGTCTTGGGAACAAAGGGGAAGAGTATTCCTCTAATCAGCTGATTCAGTTTATGGAGTTTTTGGATTACAAGGTTAGTCCCAGTGTGATTGACACGGTCACGGTCAGTAATGAGAAGGGCAGTCATATGGAAGGGGTCACGGTGGATGCTCAGCCCACTATTGCCCGGGATCACTTGTTTGGCAAGGTTTATGTCAGAAAGGAGAAAGCTACTGTGGAAGATGTTGGTGATGAGGATAGAACCAATCCCAATCTTGTGATCTCCCCGGATGACCCAAGTCCATCGAATGAAGAGCTCCCTATTGCTTTGCGCAAAGGCACCAGGTCATGTACTTCTCACCCTATTCAGAAATTTGTTTCTTATGCTAAGCTCAGTACAAATTACAAATGTTTTATCACAACCTTATCCAAAGTTGTTATTCCCAGGTCGGTGGATGATGCTAAGGATGATCCCAAGTGGTTACATGCTATGACGGAGGAGATGGGTGCGTTAGCTAAGAACAAAACATGGGAAGTTGTTGATATCCCTAAAGGGACACACTTAGTTGGCTCTAAGTGGGTTTACAACGTGAAGTACAAACCTGATGGCACTGTAGATCGATATAAAGCTCGTCTGGTTGCAAAGGGGTTCAGCCAGAAGTATGGGATCGACTATCTTGAGACCTTTGCCCCTGTTGCAAAGTTGAAGACTGTGAGGGTTATTCTTGCTCTTGCTGTGCACAAGAAGTGGCGCATGGACCAGCTTGATGTTAAAAATGCGTTCTTGAACGGCCATCTGGAGGAAGAAGTCTATATGAGCATGCCTCCCGGGTATGTTCAAGAGGGAAAATGTTGTCACCTCAAGAAAGCTTTGTATGGCTTGAAGCAGTCGCCTAGAGCTTGGTTTGAGAGACTAAGGATCGTTATGAAGTCTACTGGGTACAAGCAAGGAAATGGAGATCATACCCTATTCATAAAGCAGAGAGATGGTCTGGTGAGTCTTCTCCTTGTCTACGTTGATGATATGATTGTCACGGGCAGTGATGAAGAAGAAAACAGAAAGATGAAAGAGAGATTAGCTAAAGAATTCGACCTCAAGGATCTGGGTAAGCTGAGATACTTTTTGGGGATAGAAATTGCTCGATCAGAGACAGGGCTGGTTATGAATCAAAGGAAGTACACTCTTGACTTACTAAAGGAGACAGGTAAACTTGGTTGTAGGCCCTATCTTACTCCTATGGAGTCGGGAACTAAGATAAGTATCAAGACGGGCACCACTCTGGATGAGGAAGGAAAAGGGCGATATCAGAGGCTAGTCGGTAAGCTTATCTATCTTACTCTAACTCGCCCTGATATCACGTATGCGGTAAATGTGCTAAGTCAATTTATGCATGCTCCCACGGATTGTCATTGGAAGAGTGCAGAACGAGTGTTGGGGTATCTAAAGAATGACCCAGGAAAAGGGCTGCTGTATACTCGACAAGACAAACTTACTATTGAGGGCTACTCAGATGCAGATTGGGCAGGTTGTACTGACACAAGGAGGTCTACTACAGGGTATTGTATCTTTCTTGGAGGTAACCTAGTTGTTTGGAGAAGTAAGAGGCAAGAAGTATGTTCGAGGTCTAGTGCTGAGGCTGAGTACAGGGCTGTTGCAATGGGGGTTACAGAGATGCTGTGGCTGAAGATTCTTTTGACTGATATTGGTGTGGAACTGGGAGATAAAATGAAGATGTACTGTGACAACAAGTCTGCGATTAATCTTGCCAATAATCCAGTTCTACATGACAGGACCAAACATGTGGAGATTGACCGTCATTTTATCCGGGAACGCATTGACTCAAAGGAGCTGATTCTGCCATATATGAAGTCTGAAGATCAAGTTGCAGACGTTCTAACTAAAGGGCTTTGTACTTCTTCATTTGAAAAGAATGTTAGCAAGCTTGGCATGTTTGACATGTATGCCAAGCTTGAGGGGGAGTGTTAGAATATGTTGTTATGGGAACCGGGTCCATATCTGGACCCGGTTCTATGGGGCGCGGGTACCGAGGCGGGCTCGGTACCCTAGGCGGCTTCTCCTCTCTCCCTCTTTATATTGTCACTTGTGTTTAGTGTTGAATTATGTGAAATATAATTTTCTCTCTCCTAGGGTTGCGGTGAGCCCCTAGGTCAGAGCCTCCCCGTGGTTTTTCACCTCTTTCTGAGGTTTTCCACGTAGATTGTGTGTTTGTTCTCCACTCTCTCTCTCTGTGGTTCGTGTTTCTACAGGAACTAACAGTTATTTCATGCTAAATAATTGCCTAAGCAATATCATGCTGTTAATATGGCCATCCACTGTAGTGATAGATGCAAAATCATGACCTAGGACCTCCACGAAACTAATTTACATTTACCAGTTTAACACTTGACCGTTCATAAAACTTGAGACATTTTTGTACAATAACCTGAGAACTCATTAATGGCCCAGGTTATGGAAGAATTAAGGGTGCACTGAATCTGATGATCCTATTCCAAAGAATAAAAGCATCACAGAACCAAGAAATATAATACTTTCAAGTTATAAGTCCATTAAATAGATAACAGTGATCAAGGAAATGAAATTAGAAAATGCTTCAAAGAGATTGAAAGCGTACCTTCCTGCAATCTCCTGGAATGTGCTAGTGATAATGAAAACAGAACTGTTCATGGCAATTAGATCAGCAGTATATTGGCAAGAAAAGTGATATCTGTAATCATATTTTCTCCAATATATATCTGAATCTGGATACCTTTTTTTCTCTAGACCATGTGCAATGGTGCACTGCAGAGTGAACCAGAAACCCAAAAAGGTCAACACTATACACCTTCACAGATAAAAGGAAGAAAGACATAGTCAACCAATACAACAAAAAATAGGCTAATCTGACAAGTGACATGCCTGTGTAACTCCTAGTTTGTGAGATAGCAAAGACGCCACAAGATTTCCATCACTGTAGTTGCCAACAATCAAATCTGGTGAAGCTTGCAACTCTGCAGCAATTTCACTGGCTGCATCCTGTATGATGAGATGGAAATACTCAGAAACCAGAAAATGCATTTACCATAGTGAATGATCAAATGTGTTAATTTCATACCATAAATGGACCATTAACGAAAGAGCCGATTTACGCATTAGAATTTTTCAGAATTGATAGAAAATACTATTCTAAAACTGTTTTACCTCTGAAATTTTCTCTAAGTAAGGCCACACATCAAACCTTGAAAATCCACTTCCGGAGAATCCCATTCTTTGTTCTGAAAGGCACCCGCAGAATATGTGCATGCTGAGTTCCACTTATTTTTTCAAGACGTAGGCCACATGTTGTCCCTTTAGCATCAGGTATCAACCTAGTCACCTGCAGAGAAGTGATATGTAGCCATGTCTAAATCTAACAGAAACCTAAGCAACATGCAGGAAACTGGAAAATATCATAAAGAAAATTACAGATGATGCCCCCTTAAAGAAACAAGAAACAAAAACACAGCTTTGCCCCACTTTACACAAATGAAGCAATATATCGTAATTTACAAAAAGGTGTCATTTATGAGAATATATCTACAACAAAAGTTCGATAACTGTCTAATAGTAAAGACCACAGTGGATAAATCTTACCACAAGTATTTTCGGACTAACATTCAGCCCTTGCTTTTTTATTCTACTAATCATCTCAGTCTCTAAAGCGCGAACTTGGTCCAGTATATAAACAACCTGAAAATAGAAATAACACCAGCTGATTTGCAACAGTAGGATTACAACAACATGTTAACAACAAAACCATACATCACTGTTTACAACTAAGCGACATACCTCAGTTCACAATTAAACAAGTCACTTTTAGAATATATCTCAGTTGACAAGTAAACAAATCTTATTTAGAACATAAAACATATTCCAATTCGCAATAAAATGGATCAGTTTAAAACCAATGACTGCTCTTCCAAATGTTTGATAATAATATTACCTGTCCACCAGTGTCTGGCAGGCCTAGAACATTTGCTTGGCCGAAGTATCCATGAGGAGAAAGGATCACAACATTAAACACCATAGGGATCCTTCCAAGAAATGCCTCTAAAGTTGACGGATCAGGTGCTTGTAGTATATCCAAAAGTAATCGGACCATCTCCAAAACTGATTGAGCTGTGTTACCCCAACCTCTTGCTAAACCCAGTTCCTGAAATCTGATTTCAAAATACAACAGAAAAAAGAAAAAACTGCCACATTGTAACACTATCCAGAATTATCACGGCCATTAACCTTGTTGTTTTATGGTCAAAATACTACAAATAATGAGTTCAAAAATCGCTTACTTATACTCAAAATCAGAAAATGGTACATCAGAGGAAAACTTAGACAGACATTCCTCTGCCTTCGAGAGGACTGACTGAAGACTGGCCAAGGTCTTTATTCTGTCCGTTACCAACAGCACCTTCAAAATTTATCACAGTAAACCATCACCTGTTTATGACATTGTCTTTTAAGCAAAGGTAACAACAAACTGAGAGTCAGAGAAAAGGGGGGGGGGGGGGGGGGGGGGGGAGGGGGGAGAGAGAGAGAGAGAGAGAGAGAGAGCTTTCATCAACATTGCAAAAAATAATCATTTCCAACAGGAAGTTGGAACTTGGAAGGACTATAATGCTCTGATCAATTCAATCAGAAAAACAAAAACCACCAAACCAAAGAGAAGAGAGAGAGAGAGAGGGATGCAATCCTGATTTGTGACAGAAAAACATTAGAAAAGTTGCAAAGTAGTATTTACGCTGGAGCATGCTGAAATATCATGCATGCTAATGCATTAAAAATTAATTGGGCATAGAAAATGTCTAGCTTATAAACACAGCACGTGAAGACTGTCGAGTTAACCTGGTTTCACTATATCTAAATGTGGTTTTATAGATAACTCCTTCCAGATTATATTTGAACACAGCCTTAGCCTGTTCTATTTCTCAAATCTATAAATTACAGACTGAGAAGTAAAATGGATGGATTACTATATCAAAGTGGAGACCAACAAAGAAGAAGAAACATCCTAAGACTTGAACTGTCCATCATGAATAGGTTAATCTACACCTGGAACCTCTGTGCCATTCACTAAAAGAATAAGATCACCAACATAAACTAGTGCAACCCTATTTAGAACTAGGATAAAAATGTAATATCAATACATAAAGATATGACTTCTTGTAAGCAATACAGCTTATTCACCATCAATGCCTCAAAGGAAAATGTAGGCTTCAGAAAGAATGGAAAATTTTGACATAAATCATACAATCTGAAAACATTAAGGAAAATGACATACATGTCATTATTTAAGCATCAAAAGGAGAAGACGATTTACATGTCCTTTATACTTGTGTGCTTGAAGGAAATCGAACAAAGGCTCAATGGAACTGGAATCATGAAACATTCTTGATGAAAGATGACGGTTAAGAAATTGTACGCCATTTCCAATCCATGATGGCTGGCTTGGACGAGGAAATGAACTATTCAATGGTCCAAAGTCCAACTCCAGCACGTAATTGTCTTCAAAGCTGCACAAAATGAAGACTAAAATTTAAGTTCATCAACATCAAGTTATAGTTTATTGGAAACATTAAAGATGAAAAAAAGAGAATAGATCTGCCATAGACAGAAGGTTTAGGCCAACCGTCAAAGATCCTCAAGGTTTGAAAAACGCAGACCTTTCATCCTCAAGGCGTTCTTTGAACTTCAAATATTCCGCTATATTCAATTGTTCCACATTAAGCTCATGAAAGTTAAAAAGTACAAATTCCCAAACCCCAGGCCTTGGTCGGATGGCCATCGCAACATATGGAGGTAAAACTATAGCTTCCTGCAAGATATCAAATTCAGTACTAACAGCAACTCCCATACATCAACCCAGATTATTTTTAGAGATTGGAAAGCACATTAAATTTATATTGGAAACTTTCGCATTTGCATGTTCAAGAAGTAAAAAAACGAGGACATCACTTTGAGGGAGGGAGGGGGGAGAGAGAGATTATATCCACCTGCGTGCAACTCAAGACATCCTTGAAAGAAAGATCCATCACTAAGGCCTTTTAGCCCATCATCAATAGGAATTATGCTTTCAAGCTCATCAACCAGATGATGCGGTTGTAGAATACCCTTACCTTCATCTACATATCTGAATTAAAAACACAAACAGGAAACTTACAACAAGCTACCACAAAAATTCTTCTTAGACTCCTATACCTCCTACAAATACGGGGTCTTACAAATAAGTAATAAAACTACCTAAGCGAGATAGTTCCAAGTCTTCGGGCTCAAAATTTCCCCCTTCAGGAACTTAAGATGATGAGGCACCAGCATAAAACCTAAAACAATATGAACGTCCTCTTCTCCTGCGCGCTTTGTCTAAAATTTTCAGTTCAAATATCCCCTGTTAAAAAACTGGTGGTAAATCATCTACTTTTAGCAAGCCATCATATTTTGATCTGTGGATCTTGTGTAGCCGTGAATGAATTACACTATAGAATAGTTCTATGAATCTTGCGTGAAAGAGACCATCTCACACGTTGTTATTCTTGGGCAATGATTCATACTCTGTTCTTCAAAAGATTATAAAAATGAAAAAGGTAACCTCCATGATCTTCATCAAAGCACCAACCCTAGCAAGTAAAACTACACTAACCTGAAGACGACACTCCTAAAACCCCATTTTTCCAGTTTTACTTTTCTTACAAAGAGCAACCCAACATCGCTCAACTCCAATTCACTCGCGAGCCAAATCCAGAGCAGCAGTTTTAATGCATAAATTAAGCAAGTCCCCTGTTTCCCTGGATGTTTATTTCCTTCCTCCTATCCTGCTTCCAACGATCAAGTCTCTTATCATCCTCAGCAAGCTCTTCTTCCAAACTCTTCTCTCGGAATCGATCCTAGCGATAGAAGCCAACACCTCACTTGCTCGCCCTCGATGGCAACACGATGCCACCATCTTTCTCAAAATCTCGCAGAAGCAACTACAATTCATACAGTACCAGAAGCAGCATATCTGCCATCTTATAGCATCACCTTCTCTCGAAAAAAGTTCGTACAAATCCCGCCAAGCTTGCTTGAAGCAGAAACTCCAACGATCAAGACAACTAAAGCGGAAACATGAATCGTTTTCGGACAATCTTAACAGAACAAGTCGACCGATAAAATCACCGCGACGTACACCAAACGGAAAAGAAAAAGAAGAAACCTGGAAAGGAGGTAAGCGAGATCGTTCCGGTGAGAATAGAGAGAGACCTTGATCTGCTCTCTCATGCTGACCATTCTCTTCAGCCCTGGATTCTCCATGGCGTTCTCTGAAACGCCCCAAGACTCTCTCTCCCTCTCTCTCTCTCTCTCTGCGAAGGGACGCAGATTGGAAGACGCTGGAGCTAAATCCATTGCGCGCCAACTGGACTTCTTAGTGGGAAGTTCTCGTAATTGTCTGCGACGCCACGTTGGTTGCGTAACAAACGCGGAAAAAAGTTTTCGACCTTGAGGACGATTCCGGAAATTGAAAGTATATTTCCGGAAATGTTTTATGGCCCGTTAGGGCACATGCTGTTCGTGGTCTCCCAGCCTCACGCAGCCGCAGTCGCTCTTCTTCATCTGTCGCAGCCTCTGCTTTCTCTCTCAGCCGCAGCAACCATCTTCGTCCTCACGCAGCCGCAGTCGCTCTTCTTTCTCGCAGCCTCTTCTTCCTCTCGCAGCCGCAGCAACCATCTTCGTCCTCACGCCACTCGCCTCACGCAGCCCCAGTCACGCAGCCCTCTTCGTCCTCACGCAGCCGCAGCCCTCTTCGTCCTCACGAAGCCGCAGGTCCTGCTGCCGCGAGTTCCTCACTCAGCCGCAGCCCTTTGGAGTCTGGGGACTCTCTCTTCCTCTCTCTCGGTAGGGTCTGCCGTCCCACGACGGTCGAAAAAGAAGGGGAGAAAAAATGGTGCAGTATAATTTCAAGAAGATGACGGTCGTGCCGTCGGGGAAGGACCTGGTGGACATCGTGCTGTCGCGGACACAGCGGCAGACACCGACGGTGGTGCACAAGGGCTACGCCATTTCCCGCCTCCGGCAGTTCTACATGCGAAAGGTGAAGTTCACCCAGACCACCTTCCACGACAAGCTCTCCACCATCATCGACGACTTCCCCCGCCTCGACGACATCCACCCCTTCTATTCCGACCTCCTTCACGTGCTCTACAACAAGGACCACTACAAGCTCGCCCTTGCCCAGGTGAACACCGCTAGATCCCTCATCGGCCGCGTCGCCAAGGATTATGTCCGCCTGCTCAAGTTCGGCGACTCCCTGTACCGCTGCAAGTCCCTGAAGGTCGCTGCACTCGGTCGGATGTGCACCATCGTCAAGCGCATAGGTCCATCCCTCGCTTACCTCGAGCAGGTCCGCCAGCACATGTCCCGTCTCCCCTCCATCGACCCCAATACCCGCACCATCCTCATATGCGGCTTCCCCAACGTCGGAAAATCATCCTTCATCAACAAGATCACTCGCGCCGACGTCGACGTCCAACCCTACGCCTTCACCACCAAGTCCCTCTTCGTCGGCCACACCGACTACAAGTACCTCCGCTACCAAGTAATCGACACCCCCGGCATCCTCGACCGGCCGTTCGAGGACAGGAATATCATTGAAATGTGCAGCATCACCGCCCTCGCCCACCTCCGTGCTGCCATCCTCTTCTTCCTCGATGTCTCCGGCTCTTGTGGGTATACCGTCAAGCAGCAAGCCTCCCTTTTCCACAGCATCAAATCCCTCTTCGCCAACAAGGCCCTCATCATCGTCTGCAACAAGATCGACCTTCAGCCCCTGGAGTCTCTCCCGGAGGAGGACCGCCTCCTGGTGATGGAGATGAAGGAGGAGGCAGCCAAGACGGCTGCCACTGCGGGAGGAGGTGGGGAGGAGGACAAGGTGCTTCTGACCATGAGCACGCTGACGGACATCGGGGTCGTAGACGTGAAGAACACCGCCTGCGAGAGGCTGCTGAACCAGAGGGTGGAGGTAAAAATGAAGTCCAAGAAGATGAACGAGTGCCTGAACCGGTTCCACGTCGCGATGCCGAAGGCCAGGGACAACAAGGAGCGGCCTCCGTGCATTCCTCAGCGCGTACTTGAGGCGAGGGCAGGGGAAGCTGCTGCTGCTGCTACTGGCGATGGGGAGGAGGCAGCTAAGGTGAAGACCGAGGGAAGGAAGCTTGAGAAGGATATTGAGAACGAGAATGGCGGAGCAGGTGTCTATTCTGCCAATCTGAAGAAGCATTACATTCTTGCGGACGACGAATGGAAGGAGGATATAATGCCGGAGATCTTAGATGGACACAATGTCTACGATTTCGTAGATTCTGATATATTGGCACGGGTTGAGGAATTGGAGAGGGAGGAGGGCCTTCGTCTTCAGGCAGAAGAGGGCGACGAGGACGAGGAGATGGAGGGAGCAGAATTGACAGAGGAAGAACAGAAGGTGTTGGCAGAGATCCGAAAGAAGAAGAGCTTGCTCATTCGGGAGCATCGGATGAAGAAGAGCACGGCTGAAAGCAAGCCAATTGTGCCGAGGAAATTTGACAAGGATCGAAAATTCACTACTGGGAGAATGGGTAGGGAGTTATCTAAATTAGGTATGGACCCTAGTGCTGCCGTTAACAGGGCAAGGAGCAGGTCTGTGACTAGGAGAGGAAGAAAGAGGGAGAGGTCCGGTGCGCCAGGTGGCGATGGTGGAGCTGATGCCATGGATGTGGATGACGACCAACCTAACAAGAAGTTGCGTTTGCGAGATAGATCAAGATCCAGGTCAAGACCTCCTTTTGGTGAAATTGTCCCTGGGGAAGGTTTCAAGGATTCTGCGCAGAAGCAGAAGGCCCTCGCTCTTGCGAAGAACTCTGCCAAGAAGAGAAATAAGGCTGCCCGACGTGGAGAGGCCGACAGGGTTATTCCGAACTTGAAGCCCAAACATTTGTTCTCTGGAAAGCGTTCAATTGGGAAGACAGACAGAAGATAAAAAGTTGTCTTTGGACCAGGTAGGCACCTCTTCATCGGGGAGGATTATTTTGTTTGAAGTAACAAAGCTCGTGCTAATCTGGTATTGTTCCGTTCGGTTAATTGTCATTCAAAATTTGATGTGTTTTAGTGACAAGGATTTTGTTTTGTCAGAGTTTGTTAAACATTGATTGATTTGTTGTTGGTATTGCTGTGCGTTGAAACAACTATCTGCCATGGTTGTTCTTGTATCATGAATTGCCTTAACACGGAGTTGACATAGGTATAATTAATTTGACCTCAGGTAGTTAGCAACAATTTAATGTTGCTTTGAAGAGGAAGTTGTGTCATGGTTGCTTATTAACAAGAACCAAATAAAAGGTTGGTGTATATTAGAGCTTTCAGCTGCTTTAGGGGTCCACTGTCATGTTTTCAAAGCGAAGTTGCTTTGCGGCTGTGCATTGTTGAATTCCGACTGCCCCAAAAGTCATGGAAAGAATGAGTTGATATTTATTATGCACTTGCTGAGTCCACGGTTATCCACTGTTGTGGTGGACAAGTAAATAGCGGAAAATAAATTAAAGTAGCTTTTCCTGATTTGGATCGACTGTTGTGGTGCATTTCTTAATGTGTGGGGATTCTGTGGAATGTGATGCATGACCCTGATTTAGTGCTATTGAGGGAGTCACTTTTGGTGGTGCTGCTAATTGCACACATTCCATGGTTTGGTTCATGACAGAAAGGGTGGCCCCTTTGATAAAAAAAAGTATTATTAGATTGAGATGACAGGAAGGGTTAAATGAAGTCTTAAGTGTGGGCCTTTTTGAGCTCAAACATCGTTGGTCACATGGATTCTGGTCAGTCTAGCTTGAATGTTGTGGATAGGATGACCTGAGCAAGATATTAACTAGTTAGGATTTTTGCTTTACATTTATTTATATTCAAATTAGATCAATGATTCCTTTTCTAACAATGTTGATTACACAAGTACGACAAATTTTGTCAGCACAAACTTGCATGACTAACCATCTTCTCCCACGGTCTGGTTTGAGGGAAATGCCCCAAATTAGATTTTGTAACATCTGCTTTTAGATAGTATTTTGACATTTTGAGAAAGATGTTGAATTCAATTAGACAAAACTGTCAAGATGGGAAGGATAGGGAACCAGTGTGGCTGAGGATGGACTTTGCTGCTGATTGTGGTGGTGGATTGGTTATTGCGGTATTGGGGTTGGAACTCCTTAGGCTTGTTAAGGCAATTCCACAACTTGGGCATCCATCTCTGCTTGTTCTCTTATTTCTTATGCAAGACCTACCCGTGGTTCTTTATAAGATCAGTCATAGAGATTGTATCTGTAATGATAGGTTTGTTATAACAAGCAAAAGTAATCGACAAATGGCTAAATGAAAATCTTTTACCGCTGGCCAATATCCCTTTCTCTTCCAAAAAAACTTCTGTGGTATGCTTTTTAATTTTTAAGGTATGTCATTATGGAAAAAAGCAAAGTCAATTAACTTTTCTAACTACTACTTTTATGAGTGGGGAACTGGGATGCATGCATGGGGTCAACCTTGGTGATCAAATCTGATCAATGGAAAAGAAAGTTTGTTCCTAATTTCTGTAATGTGCAAAGAAGAAAGAGTTATGTGTTTTATGTCAGTTGATTTCTTCTGAATAAAAGATAAAACTGCTTGAAGCTTTTTTTTTTTTTTCTTGGTTTGATCCATTGGAGCATAGACAGCATAGTCTTCCGGTCTAGAATCATTGATTCGTCTAGGGAGAGAAAAGAAAACTATAAAAAAAACCACTAGTAACGAATCCATGTAGTACAATTCCTATAAATGTAGCCACAACTGCCTTATTTGATCGATGCTGCATTCCCTGTTGCACATATCCTCCATTTTTGGCTCGTCTCTCGTCCTCTTCTGTGTAATAGGTCGCATTTTGAATTCCATAAAAATTCTCAAATCCTCAAATCTGATGTTGCTTCCATGTAACATAGTCTCTCTCTCTCTCTCTCCAACTGCTGCACACAATACACAGACTCGTGTGTGTGTGTGGAGACCTATGTCACATAGGTACAGGTGCCGGTACGGGTACGGAGGATATATATATATATATATATATATATATATATATATATTAATATACATGTCAAAAAATTTTAAACAAGAATAACATATTCACACATATATATCAAAAAATTGCAAATAGGATAACATATTCATAAAACCCCCAATTCTGCCAATTAAAGGGACAAATAGAAAGCCCTAATCAAAAAATAAAAGATAGAAACACCAAGCAACGATTGACAGTGTACTGATCCCAGCATACAACGGAGATTCACAGAGATGCAGACAAAGGCAGATATTCATATGCAGATTCACAGAGATGCAGACAAAGGCAGATATTCATATGCACAGTGATGGTGGGTAGATTAATAGTGATTTGTTCATTCATTCACAGACTAGAGGCAGTGTGCAAGGGGGATGTGCGCCGAAAGTGTGTGGCAACAGATGGTGGGCAGCGACGGAGTGGGCAGAGCCACTTCTCACCGGCTGAGATTGTGGGTGGTGATTCGTGAGTGATGGTCGGAGAGATAAGAGATCAATAAAAGCGTTGTCTGCCGGCATCGGAAACGATGGAAGGCTTAGAAGCTCGACAAAAAATAAGAAAAAGAAAAGCAGATACTGTCGCCGCTGCCGTAGGCTGTCGCCGCCTTCCGTCGCCGTTCGTGGCCTACAGCCGCCGGTCGTCGCTGCCTTCGTCGGTGAGAGAAGAAGCAAGGAAACAAAACGAAATGAAAATGGAAAAAAGGCGTTTGAAAATTTTAACGTTACAAAGGTTTAAAAACGGTAAAATGAAAAAAAGGATAACATTTAAAATGGACATCTTTAGACTCGGTCAACTTTGACCGAGTCTAAAAAAGGTCAAAAATGACCTTGGGTGCGTTGACCGTACCCGGTACGGTCAACGCAGCACCTCTACCGCACCCACGGGTGTACCGTTTCCCGTACCGTACCCGTATCGTGCGGGTACTCCTCCTTAAGAGGAAGGAGGAGTACCCGTGTGACATAGGTGGAGACATACATGTTATTCATTGATGCTTACATTTTCAAATTGGCGTTGTTCATAGATACACACATATTGGTACTCAATGTTTTCAATTGGCGTTGTTTGTTGCGCTCTTATTTCCTATGTTACTCACACGATATTCTTTTCCAGGTTTTCAATGATATAAATGGCCTAATGCCACCTGTGGGGAACAAAAGATCCAGTGTGCATATGTTCTCAAACATCCACAAGTGATGGCCCATCGGGATATAAATAACTCCAGGGTTGCAAGGCGAAATTATGTCCTTTTCCATTGTTTCTTTCATAGCCGCTGTCCCTTCCTTTTTCTTTCTCTTCATCTACTACTTTGATATCCCAATTTTGTCAGTTAGGATGTTTCCATACCATAAAATTATTTGTGCTGTGAATTTTAACAAAAGATTAATATTATATCTTGTTTGTTTTAGAATGAGGATTCTCGAATTTGTTCAATGGCTTTGCATGTCCAAATTGTTGGGGGGTCTGGGAGCTGTTGTTAGTAGTTTGGCAGGTGCAGGAGCTGATACTGCAGGCGATCGGCTATGCACTATGGCCTTCTGAAGCTTGGTCAAAACATTTGCTTGGCTGGTTGTCAGGACTGACATACTGTTGCTTTAGAGATCGCTCTTGAGAGTCCCTTGAAAGTGAAATATAATGGTGTTATATTTTTCCTGCTTGTCAAAACAGAGGGCCTGCTTCTGTGACCATTTTCCTGCTAGGACTTGTGAGGTTTAAAACAATCAAGCTGCGTTGTTTGCAGTTAGTTTTCTATGTTTTACTCCGGTTGCTTATTAATATATATATCATCACTTCTGCTTCTGCTTTGTGACGATTCATGCTAGACTGCTAGTGAATGCCCCTGTGTGTTGTTTATTATATGTTGTGAGATTCTCAGGCACATTCCTGGTTCAGGAATCACAAGACTTTCATGACAATTGATTGTTGAGCCTCTGAGCTGGTCGCAACTATGATGAAGTATCACAAGTTTTAGAGGGTCCTCATTACCATTGAACTAATTGAGGCCACTGGTTGCAATTTAGTTTTCTTTCTGCAGTGTGTTACTTTTCTGTATTGGTCATTAGGAACCATAGAATCCTATCAAAGGTTTCAGAGTTAGTGCCTTCAGGTGATCTTTGTGTAAAAGAGCAACTTTTAGAAGTATTATATTTATTGTTATGATGAAGTATCACAAGTTTTAGGAGGTCCTCGTTGCCATTGAACTAATTGAGGCCACTGGTTGCAATTTAGTTTTCTTTCTGCAGTGTGTTACTTTTGTGTATTGGTCACTAGAAACCACGGAATCCTGTTAAAGGTTTCACAGTTAGTGCCTTCAGGTGATCTTTGTGTAAAAGAGCAACTTTAGAAGTATTATTGTTCCTTGGTCTCTCATTCAACTCCTTGAGCCATGCGTTCAAGATCTAGTTTCTTGAGACCCCAAAAGTTGACGTGAATAAGTGCCATTAATTTTGGCAAGTGGAGGAAAACAGTGAACACCTCATGTTAAAATATGCCATACACAAGAGCTAGCGAACATATGTCATCCAATGGTTTGGCATGAGGCCTACATTTGAAAGATATGGTTATCTTAGAAGCTTTAGAAAATGGTGTTCCGAGAGATGGTGGTTAAACTTTTACACACATACATGGAAGGCAAGACTTCCAGCAATGGTTTACGAAGAGGAGAGTCAAGAAATGCAGCTTTTCCCCAACAGCAAAGTCTATGTTGATCTGGTGAACGAACTTGCTGCGACACGTACTGTGGCCGCTAAAAAAGAACGAGGAAAGGCACATGTTGACCGTCTGGAGGAAAATTCAATGGTTCTCGAAAGAAAGAGTAGATTATTATTATAGTAAACCAGATCTTCATTCAGATTGCTTCTACAAACCCCACTGTTAGAATATTGCTGTGATGGCTGAATGCGGCACTGATAGCTCTGGCTGCGTTTTTGTATGAGAAAAAACGCCCCGGATTCTTCATTGATTCATGCATGTGAGTAATCTAACAGCCCTACTGCCCTATAGAGAGAATTGTAACCTCACTCTTTCTCTCGTTCTCTTAGGGTTCAGGCCTGTTTTTTGTGCCTTAGGGTGCACCTTCAATGTATGTGTTTTAACTTGTGCATTGATAACCAGCATAGGAGAGTTGATGTTGATAATAGTTGAATTGGAGACTAGAATTGGAGACTAATACTTTGAATTGGAGACTGACCACTTATCAGCCCACAATCTGATGACATAAAGGCAAGCCACTTTGTGGGGTTCGTTTACATAATCCTGGACACAGGGCATTATTCCCTGGGAATCCGCTCTGTGGTGGCGGTTCTTCCATATCCTTGTCTTTTTGAGAAAAATCTCCATTTCCCGTATCTATCATGCTCTGATATTTTCAGGAAAAAAAAAAGCAATTTTGTGTAGTCTGAACTACATAAAGCGATCAGCACAACGAGAGAGAGAGAGAGAGAGAGAGAGAGAGAGAGAGAGAGAGAGAGATTGTATTATAAAATATCATATATATTCTTGATCTCTTTGAATGGTACTCCTTAAAGTTCTCTATCAGCTGTAGCAAATACAGGCAAAATATCCTTGCAGCAAACATATCTATCTAGTGGCGTATTGCAGACTGAGTATACCAAGAACTTGCTTTGGGAGATCCTGACTATGTAGGGAAAGGGATCAATAAAACAACAAGGGATGCTTCTACAGTTACTAATTTCAGACAGTGTCCGTCGGCCGAGCTATATGCACATATTTTTATGCAAAGGATTGGAGTTGGGTAGAACCCAAAAGATTATACCAATATAGACATATCGAATATTCGTTTTTTGTACTTCTTATATTTAGAAGTTTTATGTTTAATTTATGAGCAGGCGGATGTATCGGCCAGCCCTTGTTGAGGGTTGTCTTGATATCAATTCATGTAGATGTTACTCATTTAGAGCTGTTGTGTAACATTTGAGCTTAAAGGTATATCATAAACCACTCAATAGACCCTAAAGGCTAAGGGTAGGGGAAAGGAGATAGGGGACCCTAAAGGGCAGGGAAAAGGAGAAAGGGGGTGACCTCACGGCTTGTGAACTGCCCATTCTTGTGAACCACCCATTATGCACTTGTAGGCACCTTAAGGGCAGAGGAAAGGAGAAAGGGGGGTGTCCTCATGGCTTGTGAAGCGCCCATTAGGCACCTGTAGGCACCTTAAGGGCAGGGGAAAGGAGAAAGAGGGTGGCCTTAGAGCTTGTGAATTGCCATTAGGCCCCTGTAAGCACCCTAAGGGCAGGGGAAGGGAGAAAGGGGGTGGCCTCATGGCACCCTAAGGGCAGGGGAAGGGAGAGACTGGGACCTTAAGGGCAAGGGAAAGGAGAGGGCAGGGGAAAGGAGAGAGTGGGTGGCCTCACCTCTTGTGAACTGCCATTAGGCACTTGTAGGCATTTTAGCTTGTAGATTCAAGAAAAAAGAAGAAAAAAAAAGCTGGGCAGAGTTTCCCTTGCATATCATCCAAAAGGAGAATATGGGATTTGTTCAAGTTCTTGGGGATGTATAAATCAAGTTTTATTATGGTTCCATATCAATGAGAAGACAAGAAGCATGATCTCCAGGATGGTCGGCCATTTGCAACGGACATACACTCTCAGGAAAAATGGCTCAATGATGCCAAGAGCCCATTAGAGAAACATGTCAATCCTGACACTAAGCACGTGCCGTCGATGCTCAATCACATCACTTGGCTTCTGTTCTAATAAAAGTCTGTAACTGAAGAACATCACATATTTATAGCCTCTGGCTTATGACATACATGAAGCTACATTTAGCAGACCGACAAGACCAACCTATACTTAAATTTCTAAGTTGTAAACCTGAAAAACTGTGTATATATTATATATACACACACATAAGTTTTGCAGCCATACATACATATGTATAAGCTCACACAAGCTCATGATCCTTGCATGCAGTATGAAGGCAGGCTGCCCTCAAGCATGCTTCCTGGTAGTGCAAATGTAGAAGCCGCGGTACCTCAAAGCGGCTTCCAAGGCGTCGATCGCAGGCGACTCGTCCGTGCAAGGCCTAGCAGGGGCCGGAATCTGGCAATCACCATTGCTGCTGCCCGGAAGCTGCTTGAACTGCACGGCTGAGCGCCTCGTCTCAGTCTTTATGGTGACCGTTTGGCTACTTGGGGTTGGTGCCAAGAACCTGCACACTTGACCCCAGTCCACTATTGGACCCTCAACCCACATGGTCTGAGAGGGTTTCCTGCCTGGAAACAGAAATGACATTTTTCTTCTCTTTCCCTGCTCTCTCCCTCGCCCGGCACTGGAACTGTAGAGATTGCAAGTTCTTCTAATGGGTACACGTCAGAAGACTTGTGCTGTCTTGGCAAGGAAAGATGAGAGGGTGATTCAACTTATAGGGAGAAAGTAATGGCTACTGATCACGAGCGCTGCATAAAACCAGCAATCACCGTTCGAAAACCAGCGGCCACTGTATGAAAATCAGACTTGACCTTTAAATGGTTCCTTTTGATCGATAACGACCAAGAAAGAAGTAACTAAGGCGGTCTTCAAGTGATCAGTGGAAACATCAGACCTGGGTCCCAAAGATTTAATGCTTGATCACATGCTAATTATGGCCGTAAAGACTTGTGTTATATTTATAGCCGACCAACGTATAACGGCTCCTCTTTCGGTTTATCCATCCAAGCTGGTCATATAGCTTAGGAATTTTTCGTTGCAGAATTACACTATAGTTTTAAAATTTTAGTAGGGGCTGAAATATAATTGTGCAAATTTTTTATATTTGTCAAACTGAAAATTTTAAATTTTACATATAAGATTTTGAATTTTTAAAAATTTAAGGGAGGGGCCATGGCTCCTGCCGCCCCTCTCTACCTTTGCCCCTGGTTCCTCCTATATACCATCCATTATATATATATATATATATATATATATATATATATATATATATATATATGTGCATGGGCTATTTGCTGTGGCTTTTTAGGCATGCTGCAATGGAATTCTAAATCACATTCATATGGTCAAATTCTAAGAAAAAGTCATATAAACAAGAAATCAATTCTTCGTTATCATCTGGTCTAACTGGTAGAAGTCTCCATACATCCAGCTTGCCTATAACGCCTAAACAGAAAAGCTAATCATTTGATATCTGGTGCCCAAATAATGCCCCACCGGTAGATGTTATCGGATCAAACACACAAGGAATAACCATAAAGAAGTAAATAGATTTTAAATTCTCAATAAAGTAGAATCTCGACTACTAAATTATATACTTTCTGTCAGCAGGAGATCTAATCACCTGGCTACTAAAACTGTTAATTTGGAAAGATCAAAAGTTGGATTAGCACATGAAGTCATGCTTTCATAACAGTGAAATCCCAAATAGTCAATTCCAATGTCGTCAAGCAGCTTAGATCTTTCCATGTTAGAATCAAGTGATGTGATTTCTCAAATACACCAAACTCAATTCCGTAACTTCTCAAGCCATGATATCCAGACTTCCATACGCTTTATATCCTCAAAGAGCTGGGATTTTGAATGCTTGAGTATTCTCACGCTGCACCGTTTTCTATTCAACTTTTCTTCAGGCAGCAAGATCCTACCAGATCATGCCAATGCAGCTTAGGCATCGATCTCTCGATCTTCTCCAGCTTGGAGTTCAAATGCAACTATTACCCAGATCAGACTAAAAAAATATTGCTTAATCATTGAGGGTTGAATTCGAATATGAAATCATCTTTAGTGAGAAATCTGAGAAGAAGACGTCATGAGAAAAGAGAAAAGAGAAAAGAGAAAAAGAAACGAGGAAGAAGAAGGGGCCAAAAGAGATAATTTTCTATGATGAAGTATTTATACAAGTTTTACAGGTATGTACACATCCCACGAATTTTGGGATTTGAAGGATCACAATCCTGTGATAGAAGATCTCACTGATTCCTAAAAATCAGTTGGCTGATTTTCCTCTTCAAATCACAATCCTGTGATAGAAGGAAAGATATCCTTGATTCCTGAAAATTAGTTGGCTGATTTTCCTCTCCAATACTCCCCCTCAAGTTGGTGTGTGCAAATCTGAAACACCCAACTTGGTTCTTAAGGTTTGAAAAACGTCTCTCCCCAATGGTTTAGTGAAAATATCTGCTAGTTGCAGACAAGATGATACATGATGAGCCCGAATTATTCCTTGCTGAATTTTTTCTCTTACAAAGTGACAATCTAGCTCTATGTGTTTCGTTCTTTCATGAAAGATTGGATTTGCTGAAATATGCAAAGCTGCTTGATTGTCGCAATATAAATTGACTGGTTTATCATGACTCCACCCCAAGTCATTCAATAAGGCTTTTAACCAAACAACTTCACAAGTTGTTAAAGTCATTGCTCGGTATTCTGCTTCAGCTGAAGATCTCGCAATAGTAGATTGCTTCTTTGACTTCCAAGAGATAGGACTATTCCCCAAAAACACAATATATCCACTTACTGATTTACGAGTGGTAGGACAGCTTGCCCAATCTGAGTCACAGTAAGCCCTCAATTGTTTTTCACTTGATGATGATAAAAATATTCCTTTTGCTGGTGATGCCTTCAAATACTTCAATACTCTAAGTGCTGCTTCATAGTGTGTCGTTCGTGGCAATTGCATAAACTGACTGAGAACTTGGACTGAATACATTATGTCTGGACGAGTAATGGTTAAATAAATCAATCTTCCGACTAACCTCCTGTATTTAGCTGGATCTTTCAGTGGAATACCATCATTTGGAGTTAATCGCAATTTTTGCTCCATTGGAAAGTCCATAGGCTTGGCTCCCATCAAACCTGCATCCTTTAAAATTTCCACGATATATTTTCTTTGACTTAGAAATATTCCCGATGGCGCTCTTGCAACTTCTATACCAAGAAAATACTTAAGTATTCCTAAGTCCTTAATGTGAAATTTCGAATGTAAATATTGTTTAACCGAAGCAATTCCTGGTTCATCATTTCCTGCAATGATAAGATCATCAACATAAACAAGAATAACAATAAATTGTTTTTCATGTTTCCGAGTAAAGAGAGTGTTGTCAGTTGATGATTGAATGAAACCAGCACCTTTAAGTGCAGATAGCAGCTTGTGAAACCAGTTACGTGGCGCTTGCTTGAGTCCATACAGAGACTTATGAAGGCGACACACTTTATTACTTGAATACTCCCCCTCACGCAGAAGGCCTGGAGGAATGGTCATGTATATTTCCTCATGTAAGTCTCCATGTAGAAATGCATTACTCACATCCATTTGATATAAGTACCATCCTTGAATAGAAGCAAGAGCAAGAAGTGTGCGCATGGTTGTTAACTTTGCAACTGGAGCAAATGTCTCATGATAATCAAGGCCCTCTAGTTGAGTGTACCCTTTAGCAACAAGTCTGGCTTTGTAGCGTTCAATACTTCCATCTGATCGCCTTTTTATCTTATAAACCCAACGACAACCAATTGGATTTTTGTTTGGAGGCAAAGTAGTAATAGACCATGTACTGTTTTGTTCAAGAGCCTGAATCTCATTAGCCATAGCATTTTGCCAATGTTGATGCTTAACCGCTTCCGCATACGAGCTAGGTTCAACATCACTCATGATAGAGGTTAAAAAAGCATAATGGGATTTAGAGAATTTGTGAACAGGTAAATAATTATGTATGGGATAACGTGTACCTGAGGATCGCTTAGTTAAAGTAGGTTCCTTAGGCGGTGAACTTATAACCATCACATTGGAACACACATAGTCTTGAAGATATGATGGTGAATGACGAGTACGACTAGATTTGCGTAGAGCAAGTGAGTCTGAAGGAGGTGGATCATCTGACATAGGCCGATGATCTGAAACATGAGAGACTGGAAGATTTTGGTCATTGTTGATAGAATCGTGATGTTGAATGGGTGATAACGGGGAGGAATTTACTGGAACACCATTCTCACACGATGACATATATTTCTCTCCAATGTAATCTGCTTGAGGGTGAGGTAAAACAACATTGTTCAAATCATTGGTATGGCATTGTTTGGTTAGAAATGGAAAATTATCCTCAAAAAAAGATATATCTCTACTTGTAAAAATTTGTTTGGTATCCAAATCATAGACACGATACCCTTTCTGATTGTGAGGATATCCAATAAAAACACATTTGTGGGCACGTGATGAAAACTTGTGCATTGGGTTTAAATTTTTGGCATAACACAAGCATCCAAAAACACGCAAATCTTCATAATTGGGTTTTTTATGAAAAAGAAGTTCAAATGGAGACTT
Source organism: Nymphaea colorata (assembly GCF_008831285.2). NCBI lineage: Eukaryota > Viridiplantae > Streptophyta > Magnoliopsida > Nymphaeales > Nymphaeaceae > Nymphaea > Nymphaea colorata. The sequence goes on from NC_045145.1 coordinate 23,305,076, forward strand.
GTCATTCAAAAGAGTTGACGGCATTCTGTTAATTAAAAAAGTTGCAGTCAAAATACATTCACCCCAAAAAGTGACCGGGAAATTTGCTTGAAATCTAAGTGCTCGTGCCACCTCTAGTAGATGACGATGCTTCCTCTCAACACGTCCATTTTGTTGAGGAGTTCCAACACATGAGGTTTGATGTTCTATGCCATGCTCATGAAAATATGCTTGCATATTATGAGCTGTAAATTCAGCACCATTATCACTCCGAACACATTTCACATGAGTATTGAATTGAGTAAACACCATGGCACAAAAACGAGTTAAACAAGAAAAAGTTTCAGATTTGAACCTCATTAAGAAAACCCAAGTTGATCGAGTAAAATCATCTACGATTGTGAGGAAGTAATGTGCGCCCGTGTGAGACGGTGTTGCATATCCTCCCCAAATATCACAATCAATTAAGCCGAATGGATCATTTGCTCTACTAGTACTAGTTGGAAAGGGTAAACGAGTGAATTTAGCTTTAAGACATGCATCACAAGGAGAATCATGCTTGGAAATAGAAATGTTTTCATTCAATGAAAAAGACTTATCAAATGAAGGATGTCCAAGTCTCATACAAATCAGCTTCCTCGACAAAGGGTCCTGAAAAGCACAACAGGTTGGAAGAAAAACAGCAATACAATTAGTGGTCTTGGTGAACTTTGGAACTGATAATAAATTGTATTTAAAATCAGGAATATATAAGACATCAGTAAGCTGAATATTGGCTGAAAGGTAAACTGTTCCAGTAATAGAGATTAGCGTTTGATGTCCATTGGGGAGGTTAATCACACGATGTTTTGGTAGAATTTTAATATTATAAAGCAAATGGAAATGAGGGGTCATATGGTCTGAGGCTCCGGTGTCTATAATCCAAGGAAAATGAGTTGAGAATGATTGTTTACCTGCTAGATTAGCAACAGCCGGTGAAGCATCAACATTTAACCAAGATGCCAATTGACTGACCTGTTCTTCAGTAAGTTGTGACAAAACAGCACTGACTTTTACGTTGTTTGCCGATGTTCCTCCCTGTTGCGCCTTTTCAATTTTAGATGAATCACCAGTTGAACCTGCAGCCTTAGGATGATTTGGAGGATAACCATGAAGCACATAACATCGAGATTTTATATGCCCAAGCATTCCACAATGATCACATTTTGGTCGAGGACGATTGCGAGTAGCATTAGGCATCCTCGCCAGATTCCGTTTGGTATATGATGTAGGAGAAGACCTAGCTGCAAGAGCTATGTTATTGGATCCAGACATTCGTGGTGTAAGAAGTCGTTGAGTCTCTTCTTGAAGCAGCATAGCATATACCTTATTAATGTTGGGTAGAGGATCGATAGCAAGAATCTGACTTCACAGATTGCTAAAACTTTCATTCAATCCCATTAGAAACTGATAAACTTTTTCATGATCTTGTCATGAATGAAATTCTTTAAACGCACCACAAGTACATGCAGACACAGTTGAATAAGATCCAAGTTCATCCCAAAAAGTTTTAAGTGTAGTGAAGTAGACAGCCAATGAATTTTGTTCTTGACGTAAATCAGATATCATCTTCTTCAATTGATAAATACGAGCAGCATTACCTTGAGAGAAACGTTCTTGAAGATCAATCCAAACCTCGTGAGCTTCACTGGCATAGATGACACTATTTGCTATCTCTTTGGATAATGAGTTAAGAATCCATGAAAGAACCAAGTCATTACGGCGAACCCATGGCATGTAATCTGAACTATTGGTTGCGGGTTTTGAAATAGAACCACCAACAAATCCGAACTTGTTCTTGGCACTTAGGGCCATTTTCATTGCCCGTCGCCATGTGGAATAGTTGTCTCCAACAAGGGGATTGGTCACTAAAATAGCACCAGGATTATCAGAATGGTGCATGACGAAAGGTGACTCATTCTGATCACCAGAAATATCAGTCCGATCAATAAGAGGAGTTGTCGCCATAGTCAAAGAATATCGAATGCGCAAGAAAAAATTAATACGGTGCACAGAACTTTAGATCCAACCCGAATTGAATCCTTCTTGCAATGATAAAAATGCACACTTACGGGTTGTGACCTCTGATTTCAAGAGCCTACGAGCCGGTCAGTGAGCTAGACGAACGGTCTCCCTCTCAACCAGCAGATTTGGGCGCTCGAGAGGGCGAATGAATGCGGAGCTTCGAGCGAGCGGATGAGGCTCGAGTAGGAAGGACGCTCGAGCAGGAGGCTCGAGCGGCAAGCAGGGGCAGACGGGAAGCGGGAGCTTCGTGCCCGGCGCTCGAGTTCGAGCAGAGAATCTTCGAGTGAACAGACGGGAAGCGAGGGCTTCGTGCAGGAGCCGGGCGGAGCAGGTCGCTTGGGCGGTGCAGATGGATGAGAGCAGAAGAGCGCTCAAGCGGTGCAGGAGCCGGGCAGAGCAAGTCGCTTGGGCGAACGCTTGGGGAGCAAGACGCGAGCAAAAAGGGCGCTCGGGCGGAAGCGGGCGATGCAGAAGCGGACGATGCAGGACGCTCGGGAAAACGGCTGGAATGGCTTCGCAGAGGAGGCAGAGGAGCGGTTCTGAACAGATTGGGCAAGAACTCGAGAGGACAGGCGATAACAGAGCCTTCGAGCGAGCGGATGAGATCGCAGGAGCTCTCGAGCATGCGTTCGACGATGTAGGATTCCTTTTCTAAGAATGGCAACAGGGTAAGCGATCTCTTTTCTCTCCTCTTCTTTCAAGCTCTGATACCATGAGAAGAAGATGTCATGAGAAAAGAGAAAAGAGAAAAAGAAACGAGGAAGAAGAAAGGGCCAAAAGAGATAATTTCATTACGTCTATGATGAGGTATTTATACAAGTTTTACAGGTATGTACACATCCCACGAATTTTGGGATTTGAAGGATCACAATCCTGTGATAGAAGATCTCACTGATTCCTGAAAATCAGTTGGCTGATTTTCCTCTTCAAATCACAATCCTGTGATAGAAGGAAAGATATCCTTGATTCCTGAAAATTAGTTGGCTGATTTTCCTCTCCAATAAAATCCTGTATCGGATTTGACTTTTACTCCAACTGTGTCTTCGGATTTGAAATGGATTTCATTACCATATCACGGCACAAGAGCAGCAAACCAATACCTGCATGTACCGTTTTCCGCATCTAAAATCTAAACTACTTGCTAAGCAAACTTACCAAGCTTCGCACAAATTGGCTGATTAATACATTGAGAATTGGCTGTTTAAATCTCACGAAATCGGAAATTTTTTTCCGGAAATACGTTTCCACCGTGAGAGGTGGAAACATATTTCAAGAAATTCTTTTTTTGCCCATTAGGGCACCCTCGCATCGCAAGCAAGCCTCCCTCCTGCCGCTGCCACTGCCGCCTCTTCTTGTCGTCTCTCTCACCCTCTCACTCTCCCGCTCCCCTCGTCGTCTGTCCCGCCCTTTCACTCTCCTACTCCCCTCGTTCATCTCGCCCTCTCGCTCTCTTCCTCTCTCTCAGTAGGGTCTGCCGTCCGCCGACGGTCGGAGAAGAAGGGAAGAAAAGATGGTGCAATACAATTTGAAGAAGATGACGGTCGTGTCGTCGGGGAAGGACCTGGTGGACATCTTGTTACTATAAGTGTTGAAGGGGAAGAAAATGTGTCAAATAATGACGACAGACGTAATAATAGGGCTAAAAATATGAATATACAAAATAATCATGAAACCAACACCGACAATAGAGCAACCAATGCTCATTGTAGTGACTTGTTCTAAGGATAAGATTGTTAAACCCAATCCTAAATATTTTATTGCATGTTTCGTTCCTCAAAATAATTGTTCCATCAAGAAAGCTCTAAATGACCCTGGCTGGACGAGAGCTATGGAGGAAGAAATAAAAGCCCTCCATGATAGTAATACATGGGATTTGGTCCCATACTAAAGGGAATGCATGTTATAGGCAGCAAATATGTTTTTAAAGCCAAACTCCAAAGCGATGGAACAGTCGAGTGCCTTAAGGCTAGTTTTGTTGCAAAACGATTTCCTCAAATTTGTGGAATAGATTTTTTTGAGACATTTTGGTTGGTGGTCAAACCTGCAACTATCAAAATTCTTTTATCTTTGTTCTTCACTATGCATGGGATATTTTTGCTTGGACTTCTACAAGAACCAGTATACCTAGAACAACCTATTGGATTTCAAAATTTTCTCAAGCCAGATTATGTGTGCAAGCTCAATAGACCTCTTTATGGTTTAAAACAAGTTCCACGTGCTTGGTATGACCGGTTTGATACATTCCATCTCTCTTTTGATATTTTTTGCAAGTGTAGCTGTTCCATTTCTTTTTGTGTGTCAAAATACAAAAGGAATTCTTATATACTTTTAATGTAGATGATATTATTCTTAGAGGGAGTAACACAAAGATGATACAAGACATTATTTCTCAAGTCCGCTCAGTGTTTGCGATGCAAGATTTGTTCATTATTTCCTTGGAATAGAGGTCCATTTTAAAGATGATTACTTAATTCTCAATGAAAGGAAATATGCCTATGACTTGTTTGATAAGTCCCATCTATTGAATGTCAAGTCTATGCCAACAGCCATGGTGACGAACTTTCGCCCTTCATTAGTTGAAGATACAACATAATTTGATGCCACTATGTATAGAACCTTAGAAGGGGTTTTCTAATACCTAATTATGACAAGGCCCAATATATCCCATAGTGTGAACTATGTGAGCCAATTCATGCAAAATCCAACTTCCTTTCATTTTTCAATGGTTTAAAGAATATTAAGATATGTCCATGGAACTCTTGATCATGGGATTCGACTCATGAGGAATTCAGCTATTGAACTTTCAGCCTACTCAATGCGGATTGGGCCGAGTATTTCCTTACTCGATGTCCCACATCAGATTTTGTACCTTTCTTGGAGTTAATCCTATCTCTTGGAGTGCTAAAAAGTAAAATTCAGTTGCTCGCTCAAGTACAGAAGCTGATTATAGATCTATGGCATCCACTACATTTGAACTCATATAGCTCACCTACATATTGCATGATATTGAATATTTCTCAACCTCCAACATTGTATTATGACAATATCTCTCCTCATCATGTTTCCATCAAGCCAACGTTACATTCATGAATGAAGCCTATCGATATTTATTTTCATTTCATTTGTGAGAAAGTTGTCATTGGCTTTCTCGTCACCAAATATAACCCCTCTACTAAGCACCTTGCTAACATATTAACCAAACTGTTGCCTAGTCTCCCACTTGAAGATTTATGCAACAACTTGGCGTATGGATTGCATCCACCACAAGTTTGAGGGACAATGTTAATGATGAGGCAAAAACCAAAAATGAGGAAACAATTGATAATTATGAAGTTGCCAAAACCACCATGTGTTGGCTGACCAAGATAATGTTACAGCTAAAACTGTTAACCAAGTGTGCCAAAATTATGTTGCTAAAATCCCTCAAGACCTTGTAACCCCCAACGCTTAAGTCAAGGAGATTGATACGATAAAAGTGGCATGTAAATCTCTTTGTAACAAATCTAATATTTAAATGATGGAGATAGTGTGTCTCTCACATTCAGTGAGGGCCACTGTGGATGTAGGTATAGAGTACCGAACCACGTTAAAATTAAGTCATTTCCTTTTGTTTTTAACCTCAAGCTACCAAGGACAAACCCTGTGCCCTAGAGAATAAGGGGTTTGGGTGAAAGTTTCGACCTTCTACCGGACAACGGTAGGAAGCCCACTCACTTGGAATGAAAAACCTTCACATAGTGATGGAACCATAAACTTATGGCTTAGGGGCACTAATATAGGAAATACTAGATTTGGTGGGCACCAACATGTAATAAAATAAATTTTATGGAGGAACAATACATTAATGAAAAATAATTACAAGCGAGTGTGTGGGCACTTGCATACACGAACCCACCCCTAGCTCTGCCACTGCACTCATATGTTTAGTTCACTGAATAAGATAGATAATTGTGGTACATACAACCAACATTGAAGAGCTTGAAATTTAAGAAAGAAACGGTTTTGTAGCCAAGTCACTGGATGGCATCGAGGATAATTTGCCATCACTTTTCATAACCTTCAACGCTTGCTTTACGTCAGTGTCATTATATATAACAATTAGGAACATTGCTGCAGAATGCCAGCGTTAGTGATGGCTTTGTCCCTGATTGTTTTTGGTGACAAAATATTTTACTATCAGTAATATCAGGAGCAGAAGGTGCAGAACCATATTTTTTTTTTTGTGGGGCACCAAATATGTGGTTAATAAATTTTTGTTTGACCATGAGGCAATGACTCGGATCTTGTGAGCCTACCTCATATAATTGACCCCAATTTCACCCAAATTTTAACACTAAATTAATCTTTGAAAAAGTGGCTTTGGGGGGCGTATGCCCCACGGAGAGCCCACCTTAGCCATGATGCACACGTCAATGCCCACTTATCTTGGCACTTAATAAATGGAATTTCGCAAATTGTTGGTGGTAGCAGATCGAGTGGTAAGTCTGAGGTGAGTTAAAGACGGAATTACGATCCGATAAGTAAGTGAATGATGGATTACTAAGGAAAATGGCCTGAATAAGCCGCAGTGTATGTACTATAGGAAAGCTCGACAACCAGAATCCAAGCAGACGCCATTAATCTGAAAATTTGCTAATTATTTGATTCGAGTTTTAGTGGAAGGTTAATTAAGGTATAGCTTACGATAATGTTAGTAGTTGCAGTCCTTCATTTAAGATACTTAAGGTTTCGTCTGATTCTTCATGGATCTCAGATATGAGAGAATCTGAAACCCACGATATCTGAAATCCACAGTTTGAATCCACCCCCAATGTGGATCTCAAATCCATGTTATATTTTAGAAATCATGGATTTGAGGTCCGATTGTGGGGGGGTGTTGGACTTCAAGGCCATGGATCTTAGATCCGCAGTGAGCTCAGATCACCGGATCACCTCAGATCTGTCAAAACCGTCAATCACTCTCTCTCTCTCTCTCTCTCTCTCTCTCTCTCTCTCTCTCTCTCTCTCTCTCTCTCTCTCTTTGGTTGGGGGCTTTGCCGGTCAAAACGCTAGGCCAACCTCTTCTTTCCTTTCCCTCTCATCTACCAGCCCAAGACCGTAGGAGGTCTCCCACTAGAGGCTCCCGTGCAGACGAGAGATCTGGAGGTGAACCTCTTCTTCCGATCTCAAATTCATGGATTTAATTGTTTTTGAAGATTAGAAATCTACGGATACGATTCTTTATTTAACAGCTGAGGATTTAAAAAGCAGACGAGAGATCTGGACGTGAACCTCTTCTTCCGATCTCAAATTCATGGATTTAATTGTTTTTGAAGATTAGAAATCTACGGATACGATTCTTTATTTAACAGCTGAGGATTTAAAAAGCAGACGAGAGATTTGGACGTGAACCTCTTCTTCCGATCTCAAATTCATGGATTTAATTGTTTTTGAAGATTAGAAATCTACGGGTACGATTCTTTATTTAACAGCTGAGGATTTAAAAAGGAGATCGAGATAATCGAATGCAACGAAAGAGATTGAGAACAACCCAATAAAAAGATTGCCCGTTTCTCTCTTTCATCTCATCCAATTGCTAAGTTTCTCCACAGGGACATTGGATATATCATACATATTCCTGCATCCATGGGAAGGCTCATTCTTGTGAAAGCGACTCCCTCATAACAAGCTAAGACTTCGCTTTTAATACCCAGTGGGTCCTTCCAGCCTTTTTCACGGGAAAGAGACTCTTTTCACGACAAATGGCCCTTTACAAATGAGAGAGAGAGAGAGAAAGCCTATAAAATGAGAATGTATATCAAAACTAAGAGACAAGAAGTCCCCTAAATACAAAAATTGAGGACAAGAAATCTTCAAGATACAGTAATAAACGCAAGTCAGAAGCAAAAGAAGAAATATACAAATACAACGTACAAAAAAAACAAAATAAGAGGGGTGAAAAGAGAGAAAAACAAAATAAGAGGGGTGAAAAGAGAGAGGAAGTACAAAACGACATCATCACTCAGCCTCAGAAAGAGAACAGTGCCGCAGTTGAATGGCAAAATGAACATTTTCCTGCACAAGACGAGCCACAGACCCCGGCGAAAAGGAAGTACCTCTGAGACCCTGTTGTTGCGCTCCTCCCAAATCTGCCTCAAAGCTGAAATGAGTCACAACCTCCAAATACGACTCCAAGAAACTGGCAAGTTGGGGAAAGGAAAAAAAAGAAAAAGAAGACGGATGGAAGGTGAGTCTGTAAGGCTACTAACAAGGGAAGGCCAGACAAAGGCAATGATACTAAAGAAGAAAGGACAAGATGTAAAAAGATAGACCCGAGACTCAGTCGCAGCGAGACAGAGGGGACACTGGTTAGCTAAACTAATGTCAAGGCGCTGTAAGTGGTCAAAAGAGTTGATGTGGCCAGTAAGAAGAAGCCAAACAAAAGCAATGGCATGAGGAGATGAGTCAGGGAACCAAATGGATCGGGGTGGAAGCAACGCCACGGAAGAACCAAAGGAAGCCAGATAGCAAGAAGAAAAAGTAAAACTCCAAGAAGGTGAAAGAGGCCAGGAATGGAGTGCAAACGATGAGAGGTCAGCAAGGCGGAGGAAAAAAAAAAGAGCGAAAAGCAGGTCGCACCAAAAGTGAGAGGGGGAGATGTGGGAGATGGAACCACTCCAAGCACTACAGGTCAAATTTGAAGCAAATAAATAAGGTGATGGGAGAGTGCTCGGTTGCGACGCCACCACCAAAATGTATTGAGATCTATATATATGGACCCATTAATCCACTCTGATTGGTCTCGCGTATGATTTAGTTTCCCGCGTATGATTTAGTTTCCTCAATAGTAAGCCCGTTCATATAAATCCTGTATCTATTTGGCGACGTTCTCCAAATGGGGTCGGATTGTTATCCGAACACCGTCAACGGTGTTTCATCAGCGTACTCTTACCAGGACGGAAGCAGGTTATATGTTGGGACTCGAACATGGAAGTGGTCGTTTCAAGGTCGGAATGACTAAATACCCTTTATAACGAAAAGCAAATATCTGCATTCGAGGTAATAATATTCAGTGAACTAATCTGTAAGCTACTGCAACACGCCTGACTTCCAGACAGGGACAGGTGATGAGTAACTTATTTTTATCTATCACTCGTTGAATTATTCGATGAATTCAAGGCAGGTGATTAATTCCCAGTCTCCTCAGAGCACAATTCCTCTTCAGAGCACAATTCCTAAAGTCGTCCTGCTTCTTTCACAGAAACTATTGGTATCACATACGTATCTTCCACATGCTTAATTTGCAACCACAAATGCAATAATAATTTTGATCGACTATTCCTCTTAATGTTAGAAACCGTACAATTTCAAATTAATAATGCAGATTACATACAGATCATCGACTGCTCAATTGTTCTTCTCTTACTCCCACTCTTCGTGGGGGACATCAACTTGCATAAGATTGCTGACAGTTGATTAAAGAATGCATATATGTCTGCTCCAATGATGGTACTCTTGCTACCCAACTTGGTGCATTTCATATTTGGACAAAACAGAGAGCTACGGCGGGTGCATATCCATTAGTTCCAGTCAACATCCTTTCTTCTTTTCAAGTTCACAGAAAGGGGAGGCAATTAGGATAGCGGTTGGGTGGAGAGCCAGCTTTCCATTGAAGTGAAATGTGTCTGCGCATATAGATGATACTGCTGCAGCGCTGCTGCTGCTGCTCTTGCGGATGAGGATGATAAATTTGTCCCACAATTATACAATACAAGGGGCATCCGGGCTGCGATCTGCGGTTCTGTCTCATCACCAGCAAGAAGGAAAGGGAACGACAAGGCATGTGACCATAAAGAAAGAAAAGAGGTCTCAGAAAAGGACTCCCACTTGCTGGATGAACAGGCTGGATAATGTCAAGAAGCTTGCGATGTTCTTGCTCCCTCTACGGCCACATGCAGGCTACCAAAAATATCTCATAACGTCTTATGATATCATTACTGAAAAAGATGTTGGAAAGAACTGTACTAATACATGCATTTGCATCGCACGGCCAAATGTGCAGGAACGCGCGTACGAACATATGCACATGCACAGCTGCTGAAGTTGGTGCAGAAACAGAGAATATGGCGCAAACATGTCTCCGCTCGATTCACAGTCACTGTTGAATAGCACGGGAATTCAAACCATCGATGATGATGATGGTTCAATGTGTCTCCAGAGAAAAACGAATTTTCAACCTGTGGTGGCCGTTTTCTTAGATCTAATCCAGTGTGCTCTTTTTTGCTTTTCCGTTTCTGTTTGAGATCGCCATTTATGCAGGTTTTAGGTGGCAAAAGGATGCTGTATGAATTAATATTAAGTTACTGCGCCATTGGTAGAATTTGAATTCGATCATTACTCAGCCAAGAATTTTTTTGGGTATTCCTTCAAAAGTAAGATTGTATTATAAATATACATTCTTGGAACTTTAGGTATCTAGAATTTGACGCGCAGGGAGTAAAGCAGCTTATTTTTTAAGTAGTTAATATAAGGTCTGATGTTTATGTGTTCTGCACGTGATGAGGCATGATTTAGAATAAGCGGTCATGAATGGATTTCACAATTAATATTATAAGGTCAATGTACATGATCTGTTGACACCTGAAAGCAGGAATTTGATTTTCTACTGTCGTAATCTACCTTTGGTACCACTACGATTTCCAGCAATTAAGTTCCAAAGTTTTATGCTTGATACTCGGACAGCATTATCTGCATCTGTATAGTTAATGTCACGATCCGACGTTGACTACTTGACGTCAACAATTCCTAGCCAAGAGAGGGTAAAAAAGGTACACAGGAAGATTTTTGGGCAATATTTTTCCATTTTCAGGATTACATTTTGTCCATAACTTAAGAGAAGAACACGTGATTTTTTAAATAAAGGCTACACTTCTCATGAAAATTGTCAAAGAAAGTTCTTGGAGTGAATTTTCCTTGTAAATGGAAAAATAAAAAGTGTTAGCTAACATGATATGAAAAGGATATGAATTAACATGATATTAGCTAACAAAGAGCTAGACAGTTGCTTCACAATACATACTTTGTTTTCTACTGCTAAGTATCTTTGAAAAGGGTTAAGATCTCTTCCCAACTCTTCATTGGGTGGTAGTGGACCGTCTAATTACCTGATGGTGAGCTATAGCAGAAACAATTGGAGTGCCCAAAAAGGGAAAAATATTGGACTTTGGAAGGTTTCATGAGGCCCAGAAGTGCTGGTTCATCAAATTATATGGGTGTGACTGCCATCTGATAGAACCAACTGTAAATCTAATGGGCATGATGAAAGTATGTAAGAAGAAGAAGGTCTATGGCACATCCTCTTAAGCAGTAGAGTTACATGCCCTTCCCAAGATTAAATCCCATCAGACAAGACCAACTACCATGGATAAACAGCACTTGAGATGAGATATCTATGCATCCTATGACGTTAGATCTTGGGCACTCACAAAGGAGTGGAGATCCCGTGTCTGGGTCTGTAAAGGAAAACCCAGTGCATGTTCAGCCCTCTACGTGGGATGTGAACTAAGGTTGCTTAGGGACCGATGTAGATTAAGCTTACTTCAAACAACCTATAATTAGGATCTACAACTGAGAATGATGCATGAGCGCCTATTGCTCAAGTACTACTCAGTCACAAAAATGCATTTGGAAGCGAATAACCTCTTAGTGTGGAACCAAGAGGAGGCTCAAATTCAACTAGAGAACGGGCATCAGAGCATTCTTCAAAATTTAGAGGAATTACCTCCTTGTTGCAATATGGTATACCTTGAAGCTAGGAAAATGCCTGGAGCATGGCAGATTGGGCAAGCAACAGTTCAAACTGTGGTTAGGACTACTGTAGGAACCAATTTCTTGCTATGGAATGGAAATACGAGAACAAGGAATGCTTGAGGTGCTGGGAGGGGAGAAGGATATTTGGGGGTAGCTGGCCGAGGGAGAAAAAGAAATATTTACAATTTAAAGGAGTCCAACGCATAGAAAAGTGGCTGTAGCCTCTCCCTCTATCCCCGTAGCCCCCGAGATTCAAATTTTGCTTCAGGACCAGTATGGTCCAGGAAAGTAGTTCCCTGAGCGAGACACCAACAACGGGAGTCAACACAGTGACCCCTTCACACACTGCATGCCCCGCCTAGTTGCACTACACCCTTGTTTGCGCTGTTCCTTTAAATATGAAACTACAGCCTTGGTGCTTAAGCAAAAAATATGAAGATACTATTTTTGGCTTGTACATACATTTTTTTTTTTTTGTCAATAGATTGTTAGGAGCCTTCCCTCAACAAAACCTTTTCAGAACTGTCAATAGGCATTGGTTAGTCAATAGAAGTTCAGGGACGTGAATCCTTCTAGGATTAGTGGGAAATTGTTAACTCTCTTGCTCCAAGAAGCTGATCGAATTAAATCTCAGTCATTACTTTGGCCTTGCCAAGTGGATTGGTTGTTTCATTAAAGTCGACAATGATTCAATTTGACTAAGAAAAGAAGGATGATGTAATGAGTTCAATTATTATGCTTACCAATACTTGACATGACTTGCCTGGACTAACTGGTGAAGCAATTATTGTTGTTAATATCAGTTAATTTATATTTTCATCATATTATAATACGCAGTGCTTGCATCTACTATGACAAATTAAGACATAATACATGTATGTATAAGATGTGGTGAGGCACCAAGATTCTGTGTAACTAAAAGTTCTTAATGGCGTTTGCTACAGTCTCAATAGTTTCAAATGACTATGCTCAACCTTTAAATAATCAAATAATCTTTTCAAATTTTCAGTTTTATTATGAAATTGTAAACTTTAATTTTAATACTTGAAAGATCAAATTTAAATAAAGACTGAAACTTTCATTTACCACTTCAAACTTTCAAGAAGAAAACCTCAAGTGAGCATTGACCATTTAGAAGTCTCATGATGACGACATTAAATGAAAACCCAAGCTACTATTTGGCGCATGGCCTTGAAGTTCACACCCTTTACTTTCTTGTCTTACCACCCAAAACACGTCACGTGGTGAAAAGAAGTTGAGAATTATCCTATAAGAAATTTCTTTAAAAAATCTTTGAGAACCTATATATCAGTTCATAGTCTTATTGAAGAGTGAAGTAAAGCTGACTATCAAGCGGTTTAGAATCCACTAAACTGGTCATTCAAGTGATCAGTTTCCAATTGAGTCCTTGTAGTTAGCATTCAAGCTAATTTTAATACTTAGTCCTAAGTTTTAATATGTAAAAACATATTGTATTTAAGGGTTTAGAATGCACAATCAAAATGGCAAGAAGCCAATAAAAGGTGGGGAGTTAAGTGACCTTTAAAAAAAAAGAACTACATGTTGCTTGATGACCACGTTTGAAACTATGACCTTTAAAAAAAAAAATAAACTACATGTTGCTTGATAACCACGTTTGAAACTAAGTTACCAGCTATGTACTCAATTGAAGTAGTAGATTCCTTCCCACATATATGTAAGCTAAGGAAAGCCATACACAACCCCCCAAAAGAAAAAAATTCCAAGCATTATGTTCCTAAATTTAGTGTTTGTACTCGAACAAAGGTATTCAATAGAAACACAATTTTGACTCCATTTGTGATGAAAGAAATTAAGAGAACCAACAAGTGATGGCATATATTGATGACATTATCATTATGACAAACCATGAGGGAACATGTCTTTGTGCGACTTCAAACATAAAAAGTCGTAAAAAAATTTGAGATCTTTTCCTTAAATCAAAATAGCAAATTTAAAGAGAGGAATGTACTCATGATAAGGGATTATGACCTTGTTGTCCTCATGTAAACCAAGCAGCTTGGTGTGAACCTACCTAACACCTTACTCAGTTGCACCTATCAACGAAAACATGACCAGAAAAGCAACAATAGTTGTGGCAGGAACAGCTAGGACTGCACTCGCGCTCGACTTGAACTCACTCTAAAAAACTCGACTTGACATAGACTCATTTATAAATAACTTGAGGTCAAGTTTAAATTTATACTACAAATGTTAAATGGTCGAGTTCGAGTTGCAAACTCGTTTAAACTCAACTCAGCTCGACTACATAAAACTGGCCCATCATAGTTGAATTAGTTAAATAAAAGAAACAAGATAGGTAAACATAAACGAGTTAAAGTGAGTTGAGCTGGGCCAGTTTGAGCTAGACTCGACTTGACTAGTGTGCGGCCCTAAGAACAGCCAGATCATCTTAAGAAACTTAGCTTCTGGAAGCAGGAACTAATTGGTTTGGACAACCAACTGCACACTTTAATGTTGCCAATGGTTTCCGGCATGGGGGAACTTTCTAATGTTTCTCATGCAAGTAATGATTTTAAAAAATTCCCAAACTGAGGCGCTGTTTGCTTCTAGAAATTTTGTTCGCCTCCAGACAATCTGCTTGCCTCGAGGCAATCTCCTTGCTTCTAGAAACTTAACTTGGAAGGGCATCCCAGTGGTCCACTCAAGTATGGCAAGATCTCCTCCAAAGAGTAACTTTTTCTCTAAATTTTTGGATGTAACATTCTTTTCATACGCCAACTTTTTGCAAACTTTCCAATTTTGCGGTCAGGATTAAAAATGGCCCACAACTTTAAATTCCTTCTTCAAAAAATGTTCAGTATTATTGTTTCTCATCTTTATGGCTTCACGTTTCTAATTAATTGTAGCAAGCGAACTGACATCAAGTGTTCAATTCATGATTGAGAAACATTTCTAGATGATTGGCTTCATAGCTGAGTCCAATAAGGAGAAATCTAGTAGATACTTGTAGGTGCTGAAGAGAAAGAGATTCAGTAGAAGGAATTACAGAAAGGTACTATACATTACTGAACAAATTTCACGTAACAAGTACAAGAAGTTTATGCAACAATTTTTTAACATCTGAAAGGCGCAAGATTGAATCCAGACAAATCACTGAAAAATATCTCTGGATTTTGCAGATACTGTACGCTTACGATATTTTTCTTTTTCTTTTTCAGTGAAGAGGTAGGTTTGCTTTTCTTCATGCTGGCTGGCCTCCAACCTTCAATTATACAAATGTCCTCAAATTAAAATCGTGAATGCATCTTCCGCCTTTTTTTATTCCCTTTTCTCTCATGCACGATCTTCCTCCCCATCTAGCCTCCATACAAGTTCCACTTTCTTCAAACCACCTTGTTAGAAGAACTTGAAGCACTTAAGAAGATGATTTTCATGCCTCTTTAAATTTGAGCACATGAATATTGACATTAAAAAATCCAGATCAACCATCTAAAATTGCTTAATCCAGCTCCACTTGAGAAGCCTTCTTTTGTTTGTGTTGGTTCCTGTAAAACAAATCGGAAAGAAACAGATTCAAATTAACTTGTACAGAGGACACGCATGACTGCAGATGAAATAATGCGTATAAATTGTTCATACTGTACCTCCATGTTGTTCATCTGGATATGTCTTGCTAAAATCAACGGTAGGTTGATCTCTGTTCCTCACCTGCATGTCAAGCCACAGGCAAACTTGAGTCTGAACAACAAGGACAAGAAAAATGCTCCATTTGGTCATCGAATTGAAGGATGAACATATAGTGACTTGATATGTATCTACATTATTAATTTGGTTAGATAACTACACCTTTGTTGTGAATATATACGGACTACATCTTGTCTGTAATAAACAATCGTGTTAAGGTCTCATATTGGTCTACAATGGCTTTCTTGCAGGAATTCACATATACCAAAGACAGAATAATCAGTAATTTCATGACTCGCGCTTCACTGAGTAAATCATCCTACATCCTCCACAAAATAGTGCACCGTCAAGAGACCACAGATCCACCTTTTTTTTCATGGTCAGAATAAATGACCTCGAAATGAAATTGACAAGAAAAGCTGATCTTCGATCTGGACGAATTGCAGCATACCAAAAAGTTTATGCTTCACGACATTGTCCACGCTTAAACATGAGCGAATTGATCGACGAGACTATATTCATTGGCACAGGAAGGTAAGTGCGAATGTACATTATTGGTAGAACTTCAAGGAAACACATGCACGTGTTGTTTCTGTGAATCAAATGATTATTTATATATAATGCATTAAACTTGGATAATATTAATTGTTAGGTTGGGAGGCAACAAGCCAAATCAGCACAGCCAAAGGATCCCCCACCCCAAGAGTGGTTTCCTTGTTATTGAAGAAAAGAAGTATAAAAAGAACAGTGAATTATAGCAAGGTTCCAGCAAGAGATTCATCATAAAAGCCGCAGACTGCGGATTCTGTATCCTGTTCATTACCTTGGTGCTGCTGGACTGCGAGGAAGCTGCGCCTTCACTTGAGTTGATTACCATCTCTTCGTGTCCTCTGGTCACTACTTCTTTCCTCCCTGAATTCTTTCCAGCAGCAGATGCACCTCGACCTTTGATGGCGCCGTAGTTCCATCCTTCAAATCCACAACCCCCACAATCATCGTTATGTTTATAAGGTTGATCTTTAGCAAAAGCATCATGCTTCACGCTTCCTCCCTTCTCCCAACATCCTAAGCTAACTTCAAGCCTAAAACTGCCACTGGAAGCATCACTGGCCAAGGATGAGCAATCATCGTCATCGTCTGCAAGAGTAGCAGAACGATGGATGTTCAGCGACCCACATAAGATAGAAGTCCAACCAGCGGACTCCTCCTTCATCAGGTTCACACTAAGAGATTCCATAATCAGCAAGGTCTTGGACTACTTTCAAGTCCGCAAATGAAATCTATGTCAGCAAGGAGAGTGAAATATCAAGCTTATATAAGAGAACCAAAGAGAGACCCGCAACCTCTTTTGTGAGTTCGATGACGAATTTATTGTACCTTTTGATAAGCCAACTTGAGTGAGAGGACAAGAAATACAGAGTTCTCTCAGCATCATCGTGTCTGCACACGAAGAAGCTACAGGGCTC
Source organism: Nymphaea colorata (assembly GCF_008831285.2). Lineage (NCBI taxonomy): Eukaryota > Viridiplantae > Streptophyta > Magnoliopsida > Nymphaeales > Nymphaeaceae > Nymphaea > Nymphaea colorata. The sequence continues at coordinate 23,322,040 of NC_045145.1, forward strand.
ATACACTGCAACTTGGCCACTCCGAGTTGAATGTGATGCTTGATTTACGACGACTAAGCTGCATTATGAGATTCATACAGCTTATACGAGGCCCCATGTGCTATCTGTCTGCCACTAGGCCTTGAAGAATCACTTAGATACGGAATCTGATCATCTTGGGGGAAAAAATGGACATTCTTATGCTGATGGGGTTGCCCAAGTTAATAATCTTGTTCCCACGGCATCAGATCATAAATTTTCCCCACACGTACAGAACAAATATTGTGTAGTCACATGAAGGCAGCCTGCAAATTCTCTGTAAACTTGTAAAGTACCAATAGGCACCATGAAAACAAAACCTGGGGATGATGTTTTTTCTTTTTCAATTTTGGCATTGTGTTTGGGCCTTTGGGGTAGATGAAACCGAGAGAACCCACGAAATAACCGGATGTTGGCATGTTTGAATAGATAAGAAGTCTGCCCTTACCTACTGGGGTGTTCACTGTTCACCTCGCTTAGCAAATGGAGGTACGGGGAAAGTAACAATTGGGTATTACTTAATAATGTTTAATCTAGCAAATCTAAAGTTGTTGCTTTTCTGACAATGTAAATCACTGACATGAAATTTCCTCAAAAGTCGTGAAACTTTACTCTAGCAAGTGCCTGGAAATTTGCCTCGAAGAGAGGCCAATTATGTCTGAATTCATAGCCACCACCTACCGGGCAGGCCGCTCCTCCATTCTGCAATATTGGGCCTTCTTCTATGATGAATGAAATCACAGATTCTTTTGTCGTGTCAGACCTGCCAACTACACGCATCTTTACCACACACTGTTGTGGGCGTACCCCTATCTTGCCCACAATGAAAGACTCATGGTTTCAGCCTCATGATCGAGAAGCATATGTCACCCATTGAATTCGAGGCTGCTGTCACTGATGAAGATTTATTTTAGACCAGTCCATGAAGCCATGAATGCCAACAGTGCCTCCGCTTAACTTCAAAAACGTTCACCAGTTACCGTTACCAGTGAAATAAGTTCTTACTGTCTTTCTTATCTGTATTTGGTACTGTAGTACAAATGCAGAGATCATTAAAATAAAAAGATCTATGCTTCTCCTTGGTCTTGTTCCTTCTCCCTTCTATCATTGATTCGTGTCGGTACATCTGCAGTAGCAAGAGGCGTCCCCTTCAATTTTCATTTCGTCGTTTAAAACAGTGACTGCCTTTTTCTGTCAGTGCAAAATTGAGGTCGGTCAAGGTAGCAAAGGTAGAAGATCCCTTGCTTCTTAATAGCAAGCTCAACGAGGTGCTCTTTTATGAGGTTTATGCAGGAGATTTGTGCATATAAACCATGATGACATTAATGTGTTCGTCTCTCTCTCCCTCTCTCGTTTTTCTACAATTGCACATTATACTAGCTTAAGGATGAACTATAAAAATTTAGACGTAGAAGAGGTTGGGATGTTTGAAGGAACAAAGGACTTAAGTTTGCGATTAATAGGTTGAAAGTCCTTAAGAAATATACCATATTTGGTCCCACTGATCTAAGTGTCTTACTTGGGCCCCTACTAAGGTATATGACTTGGCTTAGCACTATATCTTATTTGGATCGGATATCCAATCAATCAAACTGTTTGGTTTTAAATAAATATTATATATCCAACACTCTTACATTTTGAAAATCAGCCAGATTTGATTCAAAATTTGGATAGAAATTAATGTAAAAATTAAACTCGAATTCAATTCAGATCATGAAATCGGATTTTGGAGTCAAATTCACATATGACTTTTCTTTGTTTATATTTTAATCCAGATATATGAATAGCTTAAAAGAATTATTTAAAGGTATACCAAATTCAAATCGGATACATTAATAACATTATGATACCGTGCTTTATGGATGCTCAGAGTCTTTGGATACCTAATGCAGTGAATGATGTTGTAGCAAGACCTCGATGTCGAACTTGTGGGCTATGCGAAATCTTTTTAATAACAGCTCCAACTTAATGACCCAAAAAAGGGAAAAGGAAAAGTGAAAGAAATTGATGTTGACCTATTCGACATGTTCCGGTGGTTCCCTATATTGCCAAGTGCTATTCCACAGGAGCATGTGACCGGTCCCTGTTGTGACTAGCTAACTAAAACGGTAAAAAAGTATTGATATATATATTCTACGATATCGAGTAATCCACGCCCTAGCATTCCCAAAATGATCCATCAAACAACCCATTGCGTTAATTGGCATTTGAAGCGTAAGCATTGGATCATTGCATATATATCTACCCTCAACAAGCCCTTAATGAAATCCATCGGACCGCTTTCCCCTGGACAATATAGAATAAATATAGAATAAGAAAAGGTTCTAAAAATCTTGCGAGTTTTGATTGTTCATCGTATCCTATAATCTATGAGGTAGTAGGTATACCAAAGTATATAATGACCACATAATAGCTCTGGCCAGTAAAAAGCGAAGCTCCTTGTAAGGAAAAAAAAAAGGTAGTGAAAAAAATAAAAGTCCAAAACAAATATTTTTTTGGAAAATCTCCAAAATGCCCCAATTCCCCTTCTTTTCTAACGATGCATATCTGTTGCATGCACCATCTTAGTGCACACAACTCCATCTCCCTCCAATGCTAGATTGTGTCCAGGATTGTCAGTCCATCTGACATTTATTGATAAGCACCTTAGGTATAGCCCCAAGAAGTGAGTTGCCTACTCACAACAAATATACACCAAAAAGTTTATTGAAATTTGTTATAAAGTAGTGGACATTTTAGACTTTTTTTAACAATACGTTGTTTACCTTTATAAAAAGTTTATTTTTGTATTTTAATAAGGAAATTTTGGTCATTGCATACCCCAGTGCACAAAAAGAAATAGTGCACAGGGGGGTGGCATATATAACCAGGTTCGATAGCCGCAGCCCACAAGATGAATGTGATCCACTTGTAGTCCACAAATCTTTGTGTCTTGCCTTAATCCAGTTGTTGGGCCATTAGGTCTACCTTCACTAATCCTCTTCTGATGCAGTCCATGAGGTCAATGAATATCTCATCTATAGACGTCTCTTCTGCCTGGATGGTAGCCAATTGGGCCTTAAGGCTTAGTGCATTAGCAGCAAAAACAACAGTCAACCAACCTAGCTTGTGCTCTAAAAACATGTCAACTCCACCAAAAATTGTTACCAACACGCTTGCTCAACCATAATTTTCTTTTAGATCTCCAGATAGCTAGCAGCAAAGTTGTCTATCCACACTGTTAACTGGGCTCTTCAAATGGACACTGGTGTCAAAGACGAAGGGTTGATAGCTTCAACATGTGCGGCGCCTTGCAGGGACGATGACTGATGAGAACAGCCGTGGTATTACCTATTTTGTCGAAAGCAACTCAAGAAAGGGGCTCCATATTCAGGATCACAAGAGAGTGAATAATTAATGGAAGCAAGGGAGACAACAGACAAGTTGAAAACATGAGTCCCACCAAACAATAGGAAGAAGCAGCATTGGCCCCAGTACTTTTACTAGATTCTAATGCGCTCAACGACAGGAGGTGGCTGCCGAGAGTGTGTCATGAACAGGTTGAAACCCCTCTCTCTTCCACCTGGCCCAGTTCGAAACCTAGCTGAACTTATAGTTTCTCTCTTAAAACATAAGTGTAGTGGCTGCTATCATATGCTGTTCAAATGAATAGTCCTCATGAGAATCAAACTGATGAGTATATGGGGAGTAGATCTTGAAACCGGCTTTCTTTCTCGAATGTTCGTTCGGTGTACCTGCACCTGGGCCAATGAAAGTGGGCAGGTGTTGAAAAGAAGGACTGATCCGTCAGTCGAGAGTCCGAGCTTTCACTAGCCCACCAGTTCCCCAGCTGCGTCACGGCCTTCAAGGGATTGTACATCTTTTTCACAAGGCCATGAGCCCATATATATCCATAATGATATGGTGTCCAATCGTGGACCGGGTGGAGATCCTTGGTGATGGTAAACAAATGTTGCTATACAGTAGTTTCTATGGAAGATTTTGGGAAGCTTAACTGAAAAGGTGAAATCTACCTACCAGAGCATGTTGAGAGCCGAATGAATCATGCATCCAACAACTTCTGACAAGAGAGAGCGAGGGTTATCCATATGGCTGTATGGCTCCACTTCAACCTAGCAAGAAAGGGCCCCAGAGTTTGACAGCCATGAAAAATTCGTCCCCATGGCACATCCAACCATGTGGTTATCATTGACAGGTCCCACCCTGCTTTCCAGCAATCATGTGCACATGTTAATTGAAGAAGGTAGTTCCATGCAAGGCAGAATATCATCTCCCATTAATGCAACGATGGGACCAAATGGCCCAGACCAACCATCTTCTACTGTGCTCAAATTTTATACTCATTATAGCATCATCCACGCTGCCTTGTCCCTGCACGTTTCCAGCCAACAATTGCTTCTCTCTCTCTCTCTCCTTTATATATATATATATATATATATATATATATATATATATATATATATATATATATATATATAAAGAGAGAGAGAGAGAGAGGACTGAGTTAGTGGATACTGACGGCTTACAACACTTGGGGAAATTCTGACATTTACAAAGGCTGTTTTGACTGTTAGAAATCAGTGCCTAGAATGCAAATTTGTTTTTCAAAGTACTTGTTTTTTTGGTCGTAGAGCGATGAGTTGATTTGTAGGCTTTCCATCGTGCTGAATACACAGGCACCTTTGCAGCTACCACATTTTTAGCAAAAAGCAAATTGAGCACTTTAGATCAGGCGTTGGTTCATACATGCAAACACATCAAATAAAACCAAACCAAAGGCAGTCCGGGCAGGAGTATATCTCCAGCAAGAATAGGAGTAGACCACCACCAAACATAGACGAAGAAAGCCAACGCATTAAAAGCGCACAGGTTTGTGTTGTTGGGAGAAAACAGCTTGACTATAAGATGCATTTTTTATATATATAAGATAATATATATGTATAGACAGACAGACAGAGAGAGAGAGAGAGAGAGAGAGAGAAGCATGTCCAGTCCTGTCAGGGACTCTAAGGCCCAAAAGTTGCATCCTGTGATCCATGTAATCTTCGCTTTCAGTTTGTACCACATATACATGTGTGTGTCTATGAGAGAGAGAGAGAAGGCAGAAGCATGTCCAGTCCTATCAGAAACTGAATGCCCAAAAGTTGTATCCTGCGTGAACCATGTAAGCTGTATGCTTCGCTTTCATCTTCTACCACCTCAAAACTGCCGGCGGTGTTGAATTTTGTGTGGATTCTTTGTGAACCAGGTGCAGTGATCAGGTATAAGGTCGACCCCCCTCCATTCTGGCAAAAGGCTACTTCCCTTTCAGGACAGGCTGTAGCACTTGTGCAGTCGCATTCCATGGCCCAGAGAAGTTCTCAACCTCTAACCTGTGCCAACATTGCCTACTCCACATTCTTTACCAGATCATTTCTGCTTGAGCCCTTGAGCTGCTTGTGATGTATGTATTCTTGGAACTTGTCCCAGCTGTGTCAAAATTTGTGGCGCTCTTTCTTCCCTTTTCGTGTCGCCCAATTTTATTGTGTTTTCCAGGTAGATGTTTGACAGTTTGGGATTTAGAGTAAGTTGTCACCCATTGTTATTGAATGAGAAATAAGGCTGAATGATTGCATTACTGCCATTTCACTTAGCATGTCTGAACTTTTAACCTCAAGAGCAATGGTGACAGTGCCTTTGTTTAATAGCTGTCAGTGGAAGTTGAGCTGTAACAGAAAGTTAAAAAGTGGGAGAATAAGCAGTGGCAGAGAAAAAAGGACCCCAGGTGAAAATTTGACATAAAAAAGAAGGGAGGTCATTGCTGTAGTAGTGTAGTATGTTTCCTACAGGAAAATAGTTCTCGTGTTTTCACTTCGTTCTTGTGACTCTTACACAGCAAGTGCATTTCAGTGCGCCTTTTCTATCAGATCAGATGGACATAGTAAAACACTGCACATCAAGTAAAAGGATTGAACCACACCTAGACTTACTTGGGGAGGCGCATTTCTTTGGGGGGGGTGGGGGAGCAGGTGGCTCAGAGCCTCAGCCTATGCATTGTCAAGCAGTGGACTGCATATTTAAGCATGGTACTGTACTGTGCCAACTGCACAGTCAATAATCTTATGAGAAAAAAAAAATTATTACAGGGCAGAAAGAAGAATCACATTATACTTTTCAATCAAACCCACTGGACCAGGTCACAGCTTGCAACAAGAAGGTCCCTCCATCCTATACAGCAAGTGCATTTCACTGGAGGATGATACTCAAAAGTTGCAGTTCTTGTTTCTTGCTTCTCAAGTGAATGAATATTGGATGCTCACTTCAAGCCTTTCATAGAAGTGCTTTAATAGGAAAACTACAGAAGGTAGTTTGTTTTTTCGGAATTATAGGCAAAAGATATGCCCAAACAAGAAAATTTCCACAGCACACATCAGAACCATTATATGCATGACTAGTTACCTAGAAATATTACTCTGCCATAGCATTCCTTAAAGGAAATCTTTGTACATTATTTTTTCGGATCTCCTTGACTGAAACTCATATCTTCAAATTGTGTTCCACAAGCAAGCTACAGGGGACGTAATTCACATGTTCGTTTTTTACCCTTTGAATGGCAAGATGGAATTAGGCAAACCTGTAATGATTTATTGAACTAAAACTTAATAATCTGCAGATAAATACATATCCAACACTACGAACAGAACCAAAGGAGATCAACGAAGAGAAAAGGAAGCAATTGCATGCTTTCCATGGATGGATGACAGTTCGGTGGTTCATGAATTTTCTCCATCTATTCATGGAGAAAGATCCTTTTTACTGTCATGTAGGTGAACAACTAAAGTTTTGGACAATCTACTGCAATGGAAACCAGCTAGGGCGTTGGACATTGAGTCTGGAAGTAGTCAATTCTGAACAATAAGATGAGAGAGGCCCCTGACATATGGCAAGATATCACTGATTAAATTTCATTTATCACTTTAAAATGATTGATTTTTTACCTAGACTTACAACTGTTGAAGATCAAATTGCTTCTTATAGTACACATCTTCCAGACCACCACCCAAAAGTTTAGAATATGATTAGATTAAATGTGGAGAGCGCCAACAAGAAATATCCTTGCAGAGGGGCATGGCCTCGAGGAAATTTTTCTTCTACAAAGCGAGTAACTTCCCTCGGCCAAATCTTGGTAGTAACTAAGCAAGAGAAGAACATGTGAAGAGCCCACATTGACATGAAAGGTCCACGGCCATGTCCATTCTATGAAGTTAACTCGTCGTGAGCTAACTACCATTTCAACTTTCATGGCAAGAAGCAAGGTAATTTCAACTTTTCCTCCACCAGCAACCTTTTTCTTATTAGCTCCCGTGGCGAACGAGCAGAGAATGTCTTGGACTCAAACAGCAAAGCTTACTAATTATCATCGAGGAGAAGACTCCAGTATTTTTTGCTCGTCTAAATTAAAGAGGTGTTGTGTGAAGTTGCAAATGTTTAATGCCTCCACTTGCAAGCGGGATGCCTGTCAAGGATTATCACACCTACTTTGAAGGTGAGCAGGTCTTCCCTTGGAATCCTCCTAATCCAATGGAGCGCCCTTCTACGCCCAAGAGTTTTGGCCAAGCAGCCACTAGATTCCCATTACCAGTGGCCTGATGCATTGTCATCCATAGGAAGAGCCAATACTGTTGGCTCCAATCTAGATGGACCACCTGCGGAGGAACTTCGCTCGATCTATTTAGTTCCTTAGGAAATCTTTTCAGCAATCTCCCAGCTGCATTTTGCAAGCATGGACATATTCATTTTTTAGATGCTTTGTACCAAAGCCACCTCTGATTTCAGCCACAAAACCTCTTCCCTTGCCATGAGGTGGAAATATTTCTGACCATGCGATTTCTATAGAAATCGCTGAATTATTTTCCTCATGAAACTTGTTGTGGCTTGAGGAGGATGCAGACACTCCCATTTGAAATGAAAGGGATATAGCTAGAAATGACTAAAGAATTGTCTGTTTGCCCACACGAAATTGACCATCAGCGTCTCTTGCTAATGTTAAACGGTGATGATCGAAATAAAGAGAGGTCTCCATCTCAGGCAATATGTAGCAATCAGCCATAAAACATGGTTAACATCCGCATAAGGCAGGGAAAACTTTGAGCACATAGCGATGAGTATTTCCTATGTCTTTGACTGCACTTCCTTTCTATTCTGTTCTTTCGAAGAGACCATGCTACCACTCTAAGCCTCTAGCCTGCACTCGATCGATTTATGACAATTACCAAGATTGTCTACCATAAAAGAGAGGAAAGCCCAAATAAGTGAAGGGCAGATACTCTTGGTGCCAATCCAATTGTTGATCAATTGAAAGCACACAGCTACTACCCAAATCAAAAGGAATCGTAGTTTATTTGCTAGGGTTGATCAACAAATTTGATCAGTTAGGAAGCCTGAAGATGAACAAAATCCTAGCTAATCTATCACTGTACCTGATTTAAAAAAAAAGGCACATGACCTGCAAAAAGGAGTGACTTTGATTTGGCAGAGCAGGTGATCAGGTAGTGTCCCTCCGGTCTATTCGATTGAACTTCCGTGATTGCAACGAAGATAAAGCGGAAAAGGGGGTTAGGTTGGCTTAACGCTTAGATCATGAAACTTATGAGTTGCAGATAAAGCCAATAAAATTTATTTTATAACGCCGTAAAATTTAATCTAGAAAAAAAAATCATTTTTGGTGTCCTAATTTAGAGAGAGAGAGAGAGAGAGAGAGAGCCGATAAAATGGGAATATATAACAAAATTTGAGGACAAGAGGTCCCCTAAATACAAAAACAATCCGCAAAAAACAAAATTACGCAAAAAACACAAGCAGGAGGAACAAATATACAATACAATGCACAGAAAAATAGGAGAGAAGAGGAAAGACGAAACGGCACAGTCACCCAACCGCAGTCAGGCGGCGGCGCTTTAACCGAATGGCGAACTGGATATCCCCTTGCACAAGACGAGCCACAAAATCTGGTGAAGAGAAGAGAGAGAGAAAGAAAGTACCGATAAAATGGAAATGTATATTAAAATTTTGGGGACAAGAAGTCCCCTAGATACAAAAATTAGGGACAAAAGGTCCCCTAAATACAATAACAAACCGCATAACAAACCGCAAGACGAGAGAGAGAGAGTGTGTGTGTGAGTGAGTGAGTGTGTGTGTGAGTGAGTGAGTGTGTGTGTGGATAAAATGGGAATATATAACAAAATTTAGGGACAAGAGGTCCCCTAGATACAAAAACAAACCGTAAAAATAAAAGTAAGAAGAAGAAATATATAATACAATGCCCATAAAAAGAAGAGAGGCGAGATGAGAGAGAAAAATGGTGCGGCACAGTCACCCAGTCACAGACGGACAACGGCGCTTTATCCAAATGGCAAACTGGACATCCCCTTACACAAGACGAGCCACAGAATCTGACGAAAAGAATGTGCCCTTCAAAACCCTGTTGTTGTGCTCCTCCCAAATGCGCCACCAAGCTGAAATGAATCACGGCCTCCAAACACGACCCCCAGGAAGCAAACAGGTAGGAGGAAGGACAAAAGAGGAAAAAAAGACGAATGGATGGTGGGTTTGAAAAGCTACTAACAAGAAAAGGCCAGGTAAAAGCAAGGACACCAGAGAAGAAAATGCACGAAGTAAAAAGATGGACCTGAGACTCAATTGCGACAAAACAAAATGAACACTGGTTAGTCAAACTGATGCCAAGGCGCTATACGTGGTCAAAAGTGTTGATGTGGCCAGTAAGAAGAAGTCAGACAAAAGCAATGGCACGAGGAGATGGGTCAAGAGACCAAAGGAAATGGGGTGGGAGCGACATGATAGAAAGACCAAAGGAGGCCAGGTAGCAGGAAGAGAGAGAGAGAGGGAAATCATATCTATCTTTTAACCTTAGAAAAATAAAAATTCGTCAAGATAAAACAAGAAGTAACTAATAGTAAGAAAAGAAAGCGGCAAAAAACGGCATAAGGGAGCAAAATAACATAGATAAAGAGAAATCTGAGCATGTACAACAGGCAAGAGGAGGAGTAACGAGGGAAAAAGAGAGTTAGTTACAAACGAAAGTCATCTTAAAAGCAAGGTCTGTTTTCACTATACATTTAACTAAAGCGGAAATCCCCAGAATATACCGAAAAAAAAAAGTCCTGTTCTTTATCTTTTTTTATTTGGTTCTTATTTTCTCGTTCTTTATCTTTTTTTATTTGGTTCTTATTTTCTCCGACCAATTAATCTTATAAATTCGTGATCCGAAAATTATATTCGAGTAGAATAGTTTTATATGTTCATAGACAATCCGCTGTAATTAAATATTGGAAAATGAAACCCTTAGAAACGGATGGACCAGATCCGAATCTGATCTAAATCCAAACCATGAAGTATCTGGTATGGCTTCAATATCTTAAATTGGATCAGATTCAAACCAAGTTCAACTTATGTAGAACTTGGTGCATGAATTGGAATTAGATCAGGTTCATATCCACGTCAATGAACATAATGTCGCTGCTTCAGCCTCAATGGATGTATCAGCAAGGCTCTTTCTTCGTGTCCGAGCTTCACAAATACAGCAACGGAGCAAGTCAATGTAAGAAAGAAAATGGACATACATTACCACTATAAACACATTTGTAAGCGTATATTTCAAAAACTTCTTGGACGTGCAAATATGATAAGGATTACTTGCAAGTTGTCCGTAAGGCAGAAAATTCTGTTACTTGTAAGTTGGCAATTGGATCAAAATTTATTAAAGCGTAATTAGGTTAGGTGTCGTATTTGCACTATGTAAATCACATCTAATGCCTCAAATACCTTGGATCTTATATTCAGTAAATGTATAATACGAAATGAATCCCATTTTCACTAATACACTATGTTTCCGTCCTGATTTACCCTACAAAGTCGTTAAAGCAAAGTTGTTAGGAAACATTCAAGATGTGAATGAGTAAATTCCTTAAATTGCCGAATGGGAAACTACAAATGAAATGCACCATTGAGATGCACTAACAGTCGAAATGAAAAGAACAAGCCCGAAATTTGTAGCTAAGGAGTACTAGTAATAAATTTTAGATTTTAAAGGAGCACTAATATGTAAATGATGAGAAAATTTGGCATAAAGTGTCAATATAAAAATAAATACTTTTGTGGGTCAATATGGGCAATTGCCCACACGCTGCTCACGCCTGCCTGCACCCCTAGAACAAGCACAAAATGAGGATAAAAACCAAAATCCGTGTCTGCTATTGCAAATCATAAGGAGATTCCCTGAAAAGTTGAGTAAATGTAACAAGCATGAAAATATTAAAGATGACCTCTTATCAACATGTCCAATGATAATCAGGTATAAAACATCTAAAAGAAAATAAATGCAACTTTAGCCATCTGTTTCCTTCCACCAATATTTTGCAGCTGATCAATTAACATTCAGAAATTGCCTTTGAAAGTCTGCCGGAGATTCAACCGACAAGCATCTAAGTGTAGCATCGCTGGCAGTTCGACAGATTTTATCAATATGCCTGTTGCAGGCAATAGCTCTACATCAATGCAACTTTGATCAAGTGAGTACTCTGCTTCATTTCCTGTCATGGGGTTAATGACAAAGATGTAACATGAACATCTTATCTGCAGATCTTTGCCTGGCTCATTCTTTAGCGAAAGGTGATAAACTTGAATCTCCCGCCCCACACCCTACTTCTATCAATAATCAATGTCTAACCAGTACATACTTCTTGAGCCAGGGACTGTTCGGCCTGAAGTAGCTGATTTTGGTTCAGCATCTTGAGGTAGCCAAACATAGCCTCCTAGTCCTTTTCCATCGATCAGAGACGAATTCCAAGTGAATTGCCTCTGTCCACCATTTGCATGGACACTTCAGAAAAGATAAAGTGTCGGTGTCCGGCCGCATCTGATACCGACACAGACAGAGGTGGGATGCGCCATTTTCTAAACTTGAAGTGTCCAAAAAATGGGACACACCTGTTGCCCCTTCACCCTCATGGTTGTTTTCTTGCCGAGTTTTTGTGTTCTTAGTGAGTTCTTGTCACCCCATCTTGTTAATGAATTCCGATTTTGTCCTCTCTCACTCTCTCTCCCACTCTTAATCATAAGATCTCTCCCAATGTGATGGTCCTCTCTAGGCCATATTGTCTCCCTTAATCCTAGGGTTGTTTTAGTCTTTTCAAGTAGATGCCCACCCCCAATGAATTATATTATAATTATTTTTTAGGTTGAATTGTTTAATTTTTTAGTTAGAAATATTTTTTTTTAATACAAGGTCCTTAATTGAGTAGGAACAAATCGAATAACGGGGTTAATTAATAGCAATTGGCGTGGGTGAGAGAGAGATAGAAGAAGAGATTATATTTGTGAACGGAGACAGAAGAAGCTCATGTTTGCATATAGCCTCAACATATCACAGATCATGCAGGTAGAAGAAGCTCATGTTTTTTGTGTTCATTCTCCACAAATAAACAAACAGAAGTTCAGAAGAATCGAAATTAGTACGCAACTTCTAGTAGTGTTGCATAAGGAACGAGCAATAATATATTACAATCACAACTTGGAGTTTCAGAAACATGTTAATTTTAGCGCCACTCCTTAAAACAAAATATTAGTACTGACAATATTGTGGTTAACATTTACGAAAGTATGGCACCCGTCAACATAATTTACAAGCAGGACTAACGAGGTAGAAGATTGATATCAGAAAAATAACATACATATCGCAAACACAAAACGAGAACAATGACATGAGGTGATGTACCATTACATTCAAGTTTCACAAAGACCTAGATAGCTCACATAATTAGGCCATTCTTTTATTCTTTATTACGCTGAACTGCATTGTTTGTTAGGTCGAGCTGCATCTGCTTCAGTATACATTATTATTGATGCATAAGGTTCAGCAATATGAAGCTGAAGGCCATCTATGGCAGAGGACGGAAGTAACCAAAGTTGTGCACCGGAGGGTAGCCAGGAGCAGATAGATCTTCCAGAACTTCTGTTTTGTACTTCTTCCCACCCAACACTATAGTGATAAACCGGTATGTGTAATGGCCGGTTCCGCGGTCCAGTACAAAGCAACCCGTCACAGCCTGAAACTTGAGGTTGCCATGATTCTGTTCATTGTACCTCTTCACAGCAAATTCACCAAGTTCCTTGTATTTTTGAGAAGGTTGGCAAGTAGGGTTAGGCTGCCATGTTGGAGGCTGAGGTGGCGCCACCGGAATGAAGTAACCAAAGTTGTGCACCGGAGGGCGGCCGGGCGCAGAGAGATCTTCCAGGACTTCGGTTTTGTACTTCTCTCCACCATCAACAATGGTGAAAAAGCGGTACGTGTAGTGGCCGGTTCCGCGGTCTAGTACATAGCAGTCCTCCACTCTTACAAACTTGAGGTGGCCGTGGTTCTGTTCGTTGTACCTGCTTACAGCAAATTCACCAAGTGCTTTGTACTTTGGGTATGGTTGGCAAGTTGGGTTATGAACCCATACAGAAGATGCAGTAGCAGGAGCCACAAGAACCATGGCCGCAATTAGGAGCAGAGCCATTGATGGAAGGAGGTGACCCATGATGGTATGGGAAAACTACGACGTACTGTGAGTTGGCAGGGCTGGAGGAAGGGAAGCTGTAGGGAAGAAGCAATGTTGAAGAGGAGATGAGAGATGCTAATGCTTTGGGTGATTATTTATAGGCAAAAGTTGGTGGAGTTAGCCACCCTTGTTTGGAGGTCATACTGTGTGCCTGAGTTCCTGTCTGGCATTTTTATCTTAGTTAATGTGCCTAGATAACATAAAGAACTCGCTGTGTCAATGTCTGAAAGGAAAGCAGCATTGGCAAGAAGGAAGAAATCATCAAGGGAAGACAAAGACAAAGTCAGACATGAGACCTAAACTTAAAAACTCAAACAAGGCTGCTCATACACGACACCGTAAACCGAAAGCAACTGTCTACCAACTCTAAATGGTCCTAGTAAATTTGATACTAGCAGAGCATACAGCAGCAGAAAGGGAAAAAAAAACGCAGAATGCAGATTACATGTCAAAGCTACAAACCAGGCAAAGAAGGCGTCAACAGCTAATTACCATTTTCAGCTTGTCTGCAAATAGAGCACGTCACATCTCGATTCTTCTGTGATTTTTGCATGGTGCAGAAGAAACACCACTTGCATCCATCGTTTTCACCAGCAATTGGACTTGGAGAAAATTTAATTGCCTGTCTGTCATCTGGCTGGTATGTGCGTCAAGGGTTAGATTTATCCAATTCGAAGTCGAATCTGATTGTTTTGGTTTGAAAAAGAGATTAATATCGATTGATGACTACAATTCAGGCTTTGCATGTTCAGGATTGCATCTGAATTTTAGTCCAAAGCTGAAAAAACAAAAGACTTAATAATATTCTGAAGACTACCTGTAGATCTCGGATGAAAAGACTTAATAGTATTCTGAAGACTACCTGTAGATCTCGAATGTAACCTATGTGTAACCAGACTTGGTTTTGCAAAGTATTCATCCGACTTTTGTCCGAACACTGCTTGAAATCGATCTTATTACATCATATCCTAGCATTTGAAGTCTTAATACATCAGATCCAGATCCGAATAAAACTTGGATAACGATCTGGCCAAAGTTCAACCAGCTTACATCCCACGTAGACTCGTAGTTTTATGCTCATGCTTATCATGTTTGTTTATAGTAAATGACAAAGGAAGGATGATCCTCGAACAGGTTGTAGAATATGCCTTCCTTCTTTGACCCTTTCTCATTTAAGCTTTTTGGACCTTTCGTGTCTCTTTACGCCAAGCCAAGCGAAAATTCCCAATCACCGCCGGGGAGTACTCCTTGGTTTTAGTTCACCTCAATCCAATCCTTAGACCCAGCAAAAATTTCTGACTACCGCTGGGGAGTGCACCTTAGATTTAGATAATCTAAATATCATAGAATACTCACAAAAAGTTTTCTAAATGCCAAACGTTTATTTAAGTAATTCCATAAACCAAAAAATTTGTTGTGCACTTGGAAAGTTTATGTTCTAATGAAAGAATGTAATATTAATTATCTGTCAGTATATGTACATAAATAATATGCCATGCCCAAAATTTATTTTTTTAAATGAATTAGATATAAATTTTTGAACTATTTAGTTTCAATTTCCTTTTTTTTAACTCTTTAATTACCATGTACTGATGTACAGCTAGCCCACAACGTTCTAATTCGTCTAATAAAAAGTCAATAGATCCCAATCAACAAGATCGCTTTATCAATTTGATTCCCATGAGCACTATTTTTATAGATTACAAATGATGAATATAAGACAACCTCAGTGTACGATTATTCACTTAGATCCAAAAGCCACCTTGACACTGAGGGCAAAGTTTAAGTACCTTTTTTGGGTGCCAAACTGAATTGTCAAGGGCAAAGTTAAAGTACTTTTTTGGGTGCCCAAACTGAGATTAAATTAACAAAATAGCACTATGGGAGAAATTTTAGCTATTGCAAGTTTGAGATATTGCATAGCACATCTAATGCATCCCCTTGGTTATTGTTCGATCATAGTAAAAGAGCGTGCTACGTGTCATCATTTATGGTTCTGTCTGCCCTTTTTTTTAGACATTAGTTCACCTGTTCTTATCTATATTTATCGATCGAGAATCATGTCGGACAATTTCCGATTCAGTATTTATGTTTTAGACCTTGTTCAAAGTTTTAAAGAGCGTTTTATACAAAATTCAACGTGGAACATGAGCAGGTAGGACACTGAAATAATTTAAAAGTCATCGCGCTACTTGAAATAACGCAAAAAAAAGAGGCTTAAAAATATATAAAATGGCATGCGTTAATGGTGGGCGATAGCTTTGTTTGGTATGTTAGTATAAGTTGACTTTTAATTCTTATATATGTCCAAGATATTGCTGCAAGAATTATCACATTAGAAACAATATTCTTCCGTTCCACCATAAAACGGCACCACATTGTATATGCAATGCGGAGCAAAGCGTTACACATATAATAACACTTCTAACAAAAATAAATGTAAGGGCAATGCTTCTTATGAGTAGGGAGTAGGAAAGAAATTCACCAACCTCATTGCAACAACCATGAAAACTAAAATATTTGTCGGCAAACCCATCAGGGCAGTCCCAAGGCTTTAAGGTTGAGTCGTCAATATGGTTTTTGTCCCTTTTATATAACTATATATATAGTAATTGGTTAGAGGGATAAAACGAAACCCTTTAAATATGATATCGAAAGTGTTTTTTTTTTTTCAACTAACCTTACCAATATTATAGGTTGATAAAAAATATATATTTAGTTGATCACTTTTTTGAGTTTTAATATTTTTTTATAATAAGCAAAGGTGAATGGCACTCACGGCATCAACATTTATTAATAGAAAAATCAACATTTTTCATAAAAACAACTTTATTCAAAGCATGTTTTATATCAAAATAGTTTTTATAAATATATTATGATGTTTATATTTTCTTTAAAATAGTTTTTAAGCAAAAATTTGAAGGGCCTAATTTTTATCTCTGGCCTAAGTGCCTGGTTTTATATATATATATATATATATATATATATATATATATATATATATATATATATATATATATATATATATATATATATATATATATATATATATATATATATATATATATATATAAACTAGACTACTTAGGTAAGAGACAAACACTAGAGTCATTAAAATTAATCATTAGAATATTTTTTTTACATTTAATCTCATATATATGATCTTAGAGTCATTTGGTGATCGTCAGTCGTTTTCTTACTTAAATAATGTTTTTTTAATAATACAAAAATGAACGGCTCTTATAACATCCAAATTTTGTTAGTAGAAAGCTCAATTTTTTTTTTATGAAAACGACTTAGTCCAAAACATTATTCATATTAAAGAAGTGTTTATAAACACATTAGAAGTTTCACACTTCACACTTTGTCTTAAATAACACATAATGTAAGAGGTTTGATTTTTATCCTTTACCCAAGTAATCTGGTACCTACCGATCACAAACGTTTTTTAGGATTTCAAATTAATAAAAACTGAGGCTGAGTAGGAGAAGTCTCATCCTATGTGGCATCGTTGCAAGCAAGTGAAACTTTTATTTAACTTGGTTTTCTTGTAAAGTTGGTGCAGGTCACTAAGATGCACGTCCATACCATATATGTGCGTGTGTGTGTGGGGGGTTAGTCTCTGTGTGTGTATCTTCATCATTTGATTTGCGTGAGTAATATCATCCATCATTTTCTGGTTGTGGAGAAAACCAGCAAAAGTAAGAAGATGGCAGCTAGGATTAGTCTTGACTTTTTGTCCAGCTACTTGAATCATATTCTGGCTTAACAAAGTTAGGACTAGGGAAAGGAGAGATTGAGTCTTGATTCTTCAAGCTAAGGCAGAAATCAATCTGCCCATTAGGCACAGTGGTGACTGCATTATGCATAATGATGGCAGGTATATATATGCAACCAGCATGTTAACAGAAATAATGATCAGCCAACAGGCCTATGTCCACTACTTTCTCTTTTCCAACTAGTGTTCTTTTGGTAGAAAGATTCATTTATGTAGAAGAAATATATAAGGGGTCTCTTTGAGTAGTTACAAGATATTTATTATCATTTCTAATTCTTAAGAGACATGACTTTTCATCTTTCAAGCAATTCACTTTGATTGATGAAAGTTGATTCTCTCTAAAAGTCTTCGTAATTGATGAAGGTTGTTTTTCTCCAAAAGTCTTATTGATTGACGAGAGCTAATTCTTTCTAAGAGTCTCCTTGGTTGACTAGGAATGATCTTTAAAAGTCTTCATTATTTTTGTTAACATCTTCCCGCTAGCTCAATGCACAAGTAATGAGACTAAGCTTGCTAATTATTTGACAATGGTGTTGCTTACTAAGTGACTTAGTTAAAATATCAGCAACTTGATCTTTGGATGAGATGTACTGAATTTTCAAATCTCCTTTAGCTAGTTTTTCTTGAACAAAATGAACGTCAATCTCTATGTATTTGTTGCGGCTATGATACACAGGATAAGTTGCAAAATACGTTGCACCGATGTTGTCGCACCATAATATGAGAGGTTGTGATTGAGGAACACTAAGTTCTTTCAATAGAAATTATAACCACATGATTTCAGCAGCAGTATTGACAATAGGTCGATACTCTGCCTCAGTGCTAGAACGAGAGACAACTAGCAGCTTTTTTGCACCCCATGAAATTAAATTGGATCCAATAAATACTGCATATCTACCTGTAAACTGTTTGTCATCAAGACATCCGGTCCAATCTGCATTACTATAAGCATTAATATTAAGAATTGAACTAGGTCTAATAACATGACCATAATCAATAGTGCGCTTCAAATATCTTAGGATTCTCTTTACGGCATTCCAATGGCCGTCAGTAAGATGTTGCATGTATTGACAAAACTTGTTGACAACATAAGAGATATCTGGGCGAGTCATAGAATAGTATTGAAGAGCTCCAACAATTCTGTGATAAAGAGTTGGATCATGAAAATTTGATCCAGTTTGAGCAGATAAAACAAGGAGCATGTCATGAGAGTTGAAACTGCCTTAGTTCCAAGCATACTTGTTCTTTTGAAAAGCTTCTTGAGACAATATTAACTTATTGTCAATTTTTATTGCTTCTATGTCCAAAAAGAAATGAAGTTCACCTAGATCTTTAAGAGCAAACTCACTTTTGAATTGACAAATAATTTTATGAATATATTCTGATGAGCTTCTTGTTATGATCATGTCATCTACATATACCAAAACATATACAAGTATTTCTCATTTTTTTTAAATAAAAAAGATGAATCTATTTGAGTTCCTTGAAAACCAAGATTTTAGAGGAATAGGCTAAGATGGGAAAACCATGCCCTAGAGGTCTGTTTTAAACTATGTAGAGTATGTTCAAGCTTGCATACATGATTTGGGAAAGAATGATTTTGAAATCCAGGTGGTTGAACCATATAAACTTCTTTTCAAATAGATCCATATAGAAATGCATTTTGAATATTCAGTTGATGTATTTTTCATTTGTGATTAATAGAAATAGTCAATACTATCTGAATTGTAATAGGTTTCTCAACAGGACTGAAAGTTTCAGTATAGTCAATTCCTTCTTTTTTATTATACCTCTTGGCGACGAGTCTAGCTTTGTATCATTCCAATGATATAATGTGATTTGTTTGATTTTGATTTTGAACATTCATTTACATCATACAATGTGTTTGGCTTCTTTATTTGGAATAAGTTTCAAAGTATTGTTTTGAATTAGATTATCATACTTCTTCTTGCATGGTCTTCCTTCAATTTTCATTTGCATATGCATCCTTGAAATTTGAGGGTTTTTTGTTTTCAATTAAAGTGGTGACAAGAACTTTTGAAAGAAAGTATTTTCTAGAAAAATATGTATATAACTCATTGTATTTAGGATTGTGCTTGAAGGTTCCTAATTAAGATCTAGTAGTCATAGGATAAACTCATTCTTGATTTGAGTCATTTTCATTGGATTGGGTTGGCTCCTCATTTCTAAGAGTTTCAGACTGAGATTCACTATTTGTTTCAGATTGATGTAAGGGTTCCCCTAACATTGTGGTAGTACTAGATGATGATATTGTAGGGTTTGAAAACTGATATTTATGAGGGAATGTTAAAATGATAGTTTGGTTTTGCCTTTCTAGAACTTGAATTATGGTTTCTTGAGTATTAATAAAAGGAAATTTTCTCTTATTAAATTAGACATGTTTCGAAATATAGATTTTACTGGTTTGCACAACCAAATAATAATACCCTTTATGTTGATGAGAATAGCCCAAAAAAACACATCTTTCAAATCGGTAATCTAATTTATTTTTCTGATAAGCTCTTAAACAAGAAAAACATTCACATCCAATGATTTTGAGGAAGCATAATCATGTGTCTCTTTGAACAATTTTTTCAAAGGAGAAGCAAAATCAAGAATCTTTGTTGGCATTCGGTCAATGAAATAAATTGTAGTATAAAAAACATAAGACCAACAGTTCTTAGGAATATGACCTTATGCTATTAGAGATAAACATGTTTCAACAATATGTTTGTGTCTCCTTTCAGCTGCTCTATTTTGTTCAGGGGTATAAGGACATAATATTATATGTCTAATCTCATTATCGACAAGATATGGTTGAAACCCTTAAAATTCTTCTCTCCAATCTGAGTCAAAATATTTTATCTTTTGTCCAGTGACATATTTAGAAAGTGCCTTGAAAGCTTTGAAAGTATGGCTAATATTCGTTTTTTTTTTCACCAAATAAATCCAAGTATACATTAAAAAAACATCCATAAAAATCATATAATATTTGAAACCATTCACACTCTCCACTAAAGCCCCATACATTAGAACAAATGAGTTCAAGCAAGTATTTCACCTTATTTGAAATAGCGTTAAATAGAAGTTTATGGCTCTTAACTTTTTGACAATGTTTACACAAATAGTTTAAACAATCATCATAACAAGACAAATCACACTTGTTCAAAACATTCTTAACAATGGAAAATGAATGGTGACCAAGTCTTTTGTGTTACTGCCCAACCATCTGTCTTTCTCCAAGCTAAGCTTCCTTTGTCTTGCTACCAAGATCCATCTTGTATAGCCCATGACTGCTAGTTCTTTGATGAAAATTTTTCCTTGTTCCCTGCTTAATATAACACATATTATGATGATATTCAAAATAAACTACATTATCCTTAGAAAAACGTTGTAAAACAAGTTTGTTGTTCTTTTAGGCACATGGAGAAGATCATTTAACACTAAGTTTTGAGATGTCTTTAAAGAACCAGTATGAAAAATTCTCAAACCTGATCCATCTTCAATTTTTACTACATGTCCACCTTTGTATTTGGCATGAATCAACATGTTGTTGATATCATTGGTGATGTGATGAGTCACATTGAAATCACAATACCAATTGTCATCTCAATGTCTTGATTTAGAGTACTAGAAGAAACTGCATGATATGCTTGAGACGATGTTGTCTCTTTTTCTTTAAGCAAGTTAGTATATGAGCAACAAAACTTTGCAATATGACTAACTTTTCAACATATTTGGCACACAAGACGATCACCTTTATATTATTCATTTTTTCGTCCTCCTCCTCTAAATTGGTAGTTATTTCTACCACGACCTCTATAGTTGGTTTGTTTGTTGTAAACTTGTTTTGAGACAAGATTTACAACAGGCATAATAGATTTAAGAGCTTGAGAATCATCTTCTTTTAATTTGGTTTCTTGTATGAGAAGAAGTCCGTGAAGTTCATTCAAAGAGACAGGGTCCTTTCGAGTTTCCATGCTGACTTTAGGGCAAGATATTGACTTGGCAATCCTTTAAGAATTTGAAGAACAAGATCATCTTCATCAATAGGTTTGGATGCAATGAGTAGTTGATGAGCAATAACATTTACTTTGTTTATATAAACATTTATACAACTAAACCCTTTTTTTAAATCTTAAAACTATGATTTTAACTGCATTATTCGAGCCCTGGATTGAGCAGCATAGGACTGCTTAAAAGCACCCCAAACCTCTAGAGAAGTTTTTTGGGAGTCATGGCCTTTAGCAAAGGGAATTTCTGTAACAATTGACCTCTGTCCTCCAACCAGCACCCTGAGGGAGCCTATCCACTTTGGTTGTTAGAAAAGATGGCAATATTTGTTGAGTCCAATAATGTTAAACTCTCATTTCAAGAAGAATGCAATCCTCTACATCACTGAATGCTATTAACAGATTAGTACTTGTTGGGGTTCTCTTATATATAAGAGCCATAATTAGAAGAAAAAAAAAACTAATCAAACATTAGCTGAAGTCAAACTTGAGAAATAAAATACATTAGCTAAAATAAAATAATGCAATATCATGATAGAGGGTAATCTTGAAACTAAAAAAAAAATGCAACTAACATTTTGACTAAAGTACTTCAAGTACTAATTTGATGGTTTCCATACATAGTATAACTATTATTAAAAAAATTACCATAGATGGGCCCTTTTCTGAAACTACAAGTAAAACCTTTGCTAGGAATGAGACTCTCTCTCCCTCTCTCTCTCTCTCTCTCACTTGCTTCTTTTTTTTAATTGTTCTATTTGTGCAGTACAATAACTCAATACGCAAGGGTTCAGGCCAGCATTGGAACATCGATACTCAAGCCGGCATTAGAACATCGATACTCAGGCCGACATTAGAACAACGATACGTATCCGCTGGCAGCAATAACTCAATAAAGCATGTTTTTTCTACTCTTCAGGAAGCAGATTTTATTTCCCCAATATTCTCAATTTATTTTGGCAAACACTAATATGTTCCAGCAAGAAGGACTTCAGTAGCTAATGCAACATCATGTATGGGGCATAGGTTCGTTGCTACTGCAGCTTCAATAAAGGAAGTATGTGAAAGAATTGATTCAAAGTTGTTGACAATATTGAACCAATGAGACCTTGATAAAAAAAAACCATCTACTGAGCACGTTTTGACCAAAAACATAACAACTAGAGAAAGGTCCGTATAGGTCATGAATCAAATGTAACGAGAACCGTGTAAGTTCTCTGCAGACATGCACATAAAAACATGTCCATTGTTTTAATTCGAAGCCTTACGCTCTGGCAACCCTCTAATCGACCAGTTCTCTTCTATAGAATCAATTAGACGAACAGTTTTTTATGTTCATTCTCCTTGAATAAACAAATTATAGAAGTTCAGAAGATATAAAATTAGTACGCTAAGTTCTAGTTGTGTTGCATAAGCGGCACCTGTCAACATATTTTTAACAAGCAGGACTAACGGGATTGTAGATTGATATAAGATCAACAACATACACATGGCAAACACAAAATGAGAACATTGACGTGAGTTGATGTACCATTACATTCAAGTTACATAAAGACTTAGATAGCTCACATAAGACCATTCTTTTATTCTTTATTACGCTGAACTGGCATTCTTTATTACGTCGATCGAGCTGCATCTGCTTCAATATACATTATCATTGAAGCACAAGCTTCAGCTATATGAAGCTGAAGGCCATCTATATTGGATAGAAGTAACCGAAGTTGTGGACGGGAGGGTAGCCAAGTGCTGATAGATCTTCCAGAACTTCTGTTTTGTACTTCTTCCCACTCCACACTATAATGATAACCCGGTATATGTAATGGCGGGTTCCGCGTTCCAGAACTGAGCAATCCCTCACAGCCCAAAACTTGAGGTTACCATTATTCTGTTTTGTACTTTTTGTATTGTTGAGATGGTTGGCAAGTTGGGTTAGGCTGCCATTTTGGAGGCCGTGGCTGCCAAGCGCCGCCAGAGGAGTGAAATAACCGAACTTGTGCACCGGAGGGTGGCCGGGCGCGAAGAGATCTTCCAGGACTTCGGTTTCGTACTTCTTTCCACCATCAACAATGGTGAAAAAGTGATACGTATACTGCCGGTTCCACGATCTAGTACATGGCAATCCTCCACTGCTACAAACTTGAGGTGGCCATCTTGATGTTGTTTGTTGTACCTGCTTACAGCAAATTCACCAAGCATTTTGGTACTTTGGGTGTGGTTTACAAGACGGGTTATGAACCCAATCAGAAGATGCAGCTGGAGATAGAAGAACCATGGCCGCAATTAGGAGCAGAGCCCTTGATGGAAGGAGGTGACCCAAGATGGTATGATGGAAGGAGTCAAGGAGGTGACCCATGATGGTATGGGAATACTACTGCGTACTGTGAGTTGGCAGGGCTAGAGGAAGGGAAGTTGTAAGGAAGAAGAAATGGTTGAAGGGATGATGAGAGATGCTAATGTTTTAAGTGATTATTTATGGGACAAAATCTGGTAGAATTAGTCACCCTTGTTTAGGATTCATACTGTGTTCTGGGTGACTAGGTCTGAGTTGATGGTCGATCTTTCCTGTCTCTGGCATTTTTGTTTTAGTTAATCTGCCTGGGTAGCATAAAGAATCATCGAGTCAATGTGTGAAAAGAAAGAAGCATTGGCAAGAAGGAAGAGCACATCAAGGGAAACAAAGACAAAGTCAGGCATGAGACCCAAACTTAAAAACTTAATCAAGTTTGCTCATACATGACACCGTAAAGTAAAATACCGCAAGCAATTGTTTAAGAATACTTACTCATGCTCTTTGGTATTGGGAACAGGGGTGTGAGTGTTCCATGAATCTGCTACAAAATTGGGGTAGATTTGTTACTTAAAAAGTAACCCATGAATCTACTCTAATTTTGAAATAGGTTCCTGATGTTCCTAGACGGCCCTAAATGGTCCTAGTAAAATTTGAAAATAGCAGAGCATAAAGCAGCAGAAAAAGACAAACAGAATGCAAAATACATGTGAAAGCTACAAACGTCCAAAGAATATAAAATTATGAGGGCGTCAAAGGCTGATTACCATTTTCAATTTGTCTGCAATTAGAGAACGTCAGACCTCGATTCTTCTGTGATGTTGCATGGTGCAGATAAAACCACCACTTGGTCCATCGTTTTCAATGGCAATTGGACCTGAAGAAAGTTTAATTGCCTGTCTTTGATCTAGGTGGTATGTGCGTCAAGGTGTTAGATTTATCCAATTTGAAGCTGAATCTTATTGTTTTGGCCTGATACATCGATAACTTCAATTCAGGCTTTGTATGTTCAGGATTGCATCTGAATTTTAGTCCAAAACTGAAAAAGCAATAGACGTTATAATTTTATGAAGAAGGTCTCGGATGTAATCTACTTGTCAGAGACTTGGTTTTGCAAAGTATTCATCCGACTTTTGTCCGAACACTGCTTGAAACTAGTCTTATTACATCATATCCTAGCAATTGAAATTTTAATACATCGGATCCAGATCCAAGTAGTTGAAGCCTTATTGCATAAGACTTGGCTGCAGACCTCGTCAAATTAATTTCAACCAGCTTACATCCCATATAGTTTTGTGCTCATGTTTATCCTGTTAATTTATAATTGATGCCAAAGGAAGGATGATCCTCCAACAGCTGTAGAATATGCCTTCCTTATTTCTTTTTCTGTTTAAATTTTTTGCTTTCGTGTCTCTTCAGACTAAGCCAAGAAAAAAAATTCCAATTACCTCCGGCGAGTACTCTCTGGGTTTAGTTAATCTATGGGTTTAGTTAATCTAAATCTAATCATGGGTTAAAATTCCTGACCAGCAAGTGCAGTTTGGGGACAGATTCACAAAACACTCGTAGAGTGTTGCAGCCGCCAAACGATCTGTTTTGTTTAGGTAAATCCATCGACTAAAAAAAATTGACTTGCATTTGGAATGTTTATGTTCTGATCAAGAATGTAATATCAATTATATGTCAGTATATGTACATAAATAATATGCCATGCCCAAAGAATATTTTTTTAAATAAATTAGATATAAATTTTTGAACTGTTAAATTTCATTGCATTCTTTTTAAACTCTTCAATTACCATATACAGCCCACACTACATTATAATTTCGTTAATAGAATCAATAGATCCTAATTAACAAGATCCTATTAGAAACTTTCAAGCTAACCGACAGGCATGGTGTGTAGCTGGCAGGTGGGCGAAAGTCCAATCATCTGTTCAATTTTCACGGGCACTATTCCTCTAAATTGTAAATGGTAAATGCGAGATACCATAGTTGACGAGTGAACTCTGCTCCCTACGTAAGTCCAGAAGCAGCCTTGACCCTGAGGGCAGGGAATTGGTGTCTTGGACGCTCATAGGATGGTAAAAGAGCTTGCTACGTGTCATCATCTATTCTTCTCTTTGCCCTTTTCTTGAGACATTAATTTACCTGTTCTTATCTCCATCTATCTATCGAGAATCCAAATCCAACCTCGCAACGTTTAGGATTCGGTACACAAGAAATTAACATCTCAAAACCACGAAGATTTCTCTGTTTCTCCAGTCGTTAATTATGTGCAAACCAGATTTAAGTACCATCAATTACCCATCATTATGTCCGATGGTTTCGGATCGATTTAATAATTATAATATGGTCAAAGTTTTGAAGAGCATTTTATACATTTAAAGATTCAACGCGGCCGGCCTTTTGATACTATAGCTAAGGATCAACCATATTTAACTTGCAAAAAGAATGAGCAGGTAGGATACCGAAATAATTAGAAATGTCTTCTGGCATATACTCGAACCAACGCCAAAAAAAAATAGTTTAAAATATATATAAGGGCACGCGTCATACGTTACGAATTTTACGAAAGCAACCCTAAGTTCCAAAATGGGAAGTACTTGTTCAATTTTGGATAGGCAAGATGATGATGAACGATGGAGCAGGAAAAAGTTGACTTTTAAATTCTTATATCTGTCGCCTTAGAACATGGATAGGCAAGATGATGATGAACTATCGCCTTAGAAACAATCTTCAGTTGATATATGCAACGCGGAGCAAAGCGTTACGCATTATAATATCATTTCTATCAAAAATAAATGTTAGGGTTATGCTTTTTATGAGTACGGAATGTGAAAGAAATTCACCCCTTTAGGGGCACCGATATATTTAATCAATAATCAAATGCTTGAACATAGCAATGTAAAAATGAAGATATTTTATAAGGCTGGTGTTGCATTGCACCCACATTTGGATATGTACAAAACAAGCCAATGTTGTTGTGTGTCGGATAGTTGTTGAATGGCTAAAATTTAGAATTTGTCATAAACCATTTTTCCATGATAAAGGTTGGTTAATACGAATCTAATGATTATTTTTTAAGGATAAATGAAGAATTGAAATAATGTAGAGTTTGAACAGAGCTTGGAGAGAGTGAGAGAAGGCATTTTACATGGTTCGGCAAAGGTTGCCTACATCCACGAACAAGGAGATCAATCTTTCCTTGATGGTTCGGATGATATGAATTACAATCGTTCTCTCCTTTATACAACAAGAATAAGAAAGTTACATTAGTTGCTTAAAATAAGATGAACATTAGATCAACGTTCAAAAAGAAGCCCAACCAAGCACCTTCCTTATTCATTTAATTAGTGAATAAGGCAGTCGATCTCCCAACAAGGCAATTGATCTCCAACGTCATTTTATCACTCCCCCTCAAGTGGAGAGTGGATGTTGTAGCATCCCCACTTGTCAGTTGCGAATTGTAGTTTTGCTTTTGTGACTCCTTTAGTTAAGGCATCAGCAACTTGTTCCACTCCACTTATGTGAGGAGTTTTGATGTCACCAGTTTCAATCTTTTCTCTGACATAATGACAGTCGATTTCAATGTGCTTTGTCCTCCCATGAAAGACGGGATTGGTGGAAATATATATAGCAGTTTGATTATCACAGAATAAATGCATGGGCTTTGAAACTTCAAGAGTTAATTCTTCAATCACGTTCTTGGTCCAAATAAGTTCACTAGTTCATACGGCCATTGCACGATATTCTGCTTCAGCACTAGATTTGGCCACTATTTTCTGTTTCTTGCATTTCCATGCTACTAGATTACCACCGACAAACACACAATATCCAGTAGTTAATTTTCTGTCACTGATGTCTCCAGCCCAGTCTGCATCTGTGAATGCTACTATGTCTAAGTTTTGATTCCTTTTATACCAGAGTCCTTGTCCAGGAGATCCTTTGATGTATTGAAGAATGCGATATGCAGCCCTCATGTGTGACTCTCTTGGGCTTTGCATGTACCTGCTAATCACATTCACAGCAAATGAACTATCAGGTCTAGTAACAGATAAGTAAATGAGCTTACCAACCAGACTACCAACCAGACATTGAAATACTTCCCTGTTGACCTCTGGCTCTTCCTCACAAGGCCCCAATTTGACATTTGTTTCAAACGGAGTGTCGGCAGGCCGTGCATCTATCTTCCCAGTCTCTTTTAATAAGTCAAGTGCATATTTCCTTTGACATAGAAAGATGTCTTTGTGAGATTGGGCAATCTCAATTCCGAGAAAGTACTTGAGTTTTCTCAGATCTTTTATATCGAATGTGGTTCTCAAGTAGTGTTGGAGATTGTATATGCCTTCAACATAATCACCTGTCATTACTATATCATCCACATAAATCAACACGACTGTGGTGAGTTCTTTGTGTTTTTTTATGAAGAGCGTGTATTCAGAGTGACATCTGCGAAATTCGAAGTTTTTCAAAGCCATGCTTAACTTCAGGTACCATGCTGTAGGAGATTGTTTTAGGCCATAAATGGCTTTGTTGAGTTTGCATACATAATTTTTTCCTTCATCTGGATGCCCTGGAGGAAGTGCCATGTAAATTTCTTCACTGAGTTCACCTTGCAAGAAGGCATTCTTCACGTCCAGTTGATGAAGTCCCCAATTCAGGTTACAAGCCAAGAGGTTCAGTTTTGCCACAGGAGCAAAGGTTTCGTCATAGTCAAGTCCCTTTGTTTGAGTGAATCTCTTGGCTACTAGACGAGCTTTGTATCTTTTTAGTGAGCCGTCACTCTTGTATTTGACTCTATAGTGCCATTTGCAGCCAACAACGCTTGGGTTCTTTGGTTTTTTCATTATCTCTCAAGTCTTGTTGCGTTTCAGAGCCTCTAATTCTTCCACCATTGCCTTTCTCTAGTTTGAGTCCTTCTCATCTTCTTAAAATGTTTGAGGTTCATGAATTTTATCAAGACTTTTAATGAAATTGACGTGTTGAGCAAAAATCTTATCGTAAGCAACAAAATTGCTGATGGGATAATGGCAACAAGAATATGTCTCATAATTGGCTAGATGAGAGGGCATTCTTCGAGTTCTCTCAGATCTTCTGAGTTCCTGATTGAAGGGTTCATCACCATTGGTAGTACTAATTGATTCTTGATTTTCTATGCGACTTCCAATTTCTAGAGGAGTTTCTCTAATGACCTGATCATCACTTATGGTAAAAAATAAATCATCAAAATCATGCAAGTTAGGAGATTTAGACTCCCCTGTCCTATATCACAATTATTAACTCCAAAGTAGGGTTGTTTTTCATTGAAATGAACATCGCGAGATATATAGGTTTTTTTAGAAATAGGATCTAAACAAACATACCTCTTGCTTTGTGAGTTGTATCCGATAAAAATGCATTTGGTTGAGCGATGACTAAGTTTGTCTCTTTTTGCATAATGTAGCCACACATGAACCACACAACCAAACACACTCAAATGATCAAGTTTTGGTTTATGTCCCATAAGTTTACCAATAGGACTAGCATAATTGAGATGTTTACTAGGAGTTCTATTGATCACATAGCAAGTAGTGGAAATAGCATATTTCCAATAATTTTTAGGCACATTCATTTGGAATAACATGCTTTTAGCAACTTCTAAGAAATGTCTATTTTTTCTTTCGGACACACCATTTTGTTGAGGTGTGTCAACACAAGATGTTTGATGTTGTATATCATGCTTATCTAAGAAGGTTTTAAAACCTGAATTTTTGAACTCAGTACCGTTGTCAGACCTGAAGCATTTTATTTTACAGTTGTATTGAACTTCAATCATCTTATAAAAAATTTGAAAATGAGACAGAGCTTCAGATTTGTTTTTCATAAAATAAACCCAAGTAGATCTAAAAAAATCATCAATAAACATAACATAATATCTAAATCCATCCAAAGAATCTACAGGCGCAGGGCCCCAAACATCAGAGTGTATAAGATCAAACGGTTGTTCATTAATAAAATCTGATAAAGAGAACTTTGGTCTGGTCATTTTAGCAAACTTGCAAATATCACATGTATGATTATCAAAAGAATGTTTGGGAAAAAGATAATTTAACGTCTGAGCATATGGATGACCCATCCGTTGATGTCAGATTTCTCCCTCATTCAAAGAGGTCATATTCAAAGCTTGATCAAGAGCTTTAATTTGGTAGAGTCCATTCACCATGTGCCCCTCACCAATCATCGTCTGAGTGTTTTGATCCTGAAATACAACATTAGTAGCAGAAAAAACTACATTGCAGTCTAATTCTTTGGTAATTTTTGCTACCGACAATAGATTAAACTTAAGCTCTGGCATAACAAGAATCTCACTAGTATAATTCTTGTTAAAAAAGTCTATTCCTCTTTTTCCTTTTACAGCAATGGGTGCTCCATTGGCTGCATCAACTGGTCCAATGCCGTTAATAGAGTGAGGGGAATAAAGATAAGTGAACCAATTAGCCATGTGATCAGTGGCGCCAGAGTCAACAATCCAATGAGAGCTAGAGTCAAGACAAGACATGTAGGTCATACCTTTAGCAGGATCCGATGTGTTGATGGAGATACCTACAATTTTTTGAACCTGGAGTTCCTTTATCATTTCAGCAAGAGTCTCCAATGTGATAGGTTTGTCTGACGAAGAAGTAATAAGGCTGGTTTGATTGTTCTCCTTCTTGATGTTCCCACCGAAATTGTTCTCCTTCTTAAATGTCCCATTTGAAGTGGACTTGATCCTCTGTCAGGTTTTTCATGTATGAACCAGCATGTATCACGTGAATGGCCAACTTTTTTACAATGAGAGCATTTAAGTTTTTTGCCTTCATCACGTTTCCTCTGAAATTTCTACTGTCTGAGGTATAAGAGTTCACAGCGAAGGCTGCCTTTTCATCGTTTGACACATCTTGATTATTATAGTTCAAGGTGCACATAGCTTTTCTTCTTGACTCTTCTCGTAGTCATTTGGAAGTCCAACAAGAATTTCAAATATGCGCTCTTGTTCACGTTGCTTCTTGGCTATGGAAAGATCGGTAGTCAAAGGAGCATGAACATCTATCTCATCCCAAATCCCTTTGAAGGTGCCAATATATTCATTAATAGGGGCAGTCCTCTTTTTTAGACTTCCTTTTGTTTGAGACAATTGGTACATGCAAGCAATATTATATTGCTCGCCATAAAAATCTTTGGTGGCTTGCCACACCTCCTCTACGGTGTCTAGAAAATTAAAACAAGCTGCTATCTTGGGCTCCATCGAATTGATGTGCCAAGACACAATGGTGTCGTTGATTGAACGCCACTCACTATATTTCGGATCATTGAGTGGTGGTCTTTTAGTAGTACCATCAATGTATTCGAGTTTAGATTTTCCACTAAGAAATCGAGTGACAGCCTTAGACCAAGGTAAAAAATTGAGACCATCAAGCAAGGTATTAGTAATCTTGAGATTGGGATTACCTTGCTCGTGCATGACAAGTCTGTGCAAAGATCCATCACTGCCTTGTAAGATAGTCGGTTGTTCATTCTCATGTTTTGTTCTCCCTTCCTGCTCCATAGGTTGCTGCTTGCTTGGAGAAGAATTTCTGTCTCAGCTTGGCAGCGTACAACAAGAAACATCAGTCCGGCGATTTCGATGATCACGAAGAGGAAGAATCAGACAAGTTGAAGCCCGAAGTCAATGATGAAGACAAGGAGAAGCTCTCTCCCCTTGACTCCTACGTTTTTCTGGCAGATTTCCGATGAAAAGAGGCAGATCGAAGGCGGATACGGCCAGAGGAATTGGTAACAATGTCTTTGAGAAATTGGGGATTTTTGAAGTCGGAGCTTCTCCCTTGTTCACCGGATTTTCTGTTTTATTCCGGCAGACAACCTTCCTCGGGCTTGTTCCTTCCTCCTTTGTCTGTAACTTCTCAGCCCGAGTCACGTTGAACTACGCCTATTTCTCCTTCACATCTTGGGAAGCGATGGCGACAGTCCCTGTACTCTAATACCATGAAGAATTGAAATAATGCAGAGTTTGAACAGAGCTAGGAGAGAGTGAGAGAAGGCATTTTAGTGGTTCGGCAAAGGTTGCCTACATCCACGAACGATCAATCTTTCCTTATGGTTCGGATGATATGAATTACGTTAGATCAACGTTCAAAAAGAAGCTCAACCAACACCTTCCTTATTCACTTAATTAGAGGCAGTCGATCTCCCAACAAGGCAATTGATCTCCAACGTCATTTTATCAATAAATTTATTTCTCTCCCGTTACAGTTAAGAGAATACCTGTCTGTTTTGTCGAAGACGCAAAGTCACGTAAATATTAGACAAATTGTTTCACTCCATCTTACAGCTAGAGAATGTTTGTGTGTTTTGTGGACGCAGGCCGTGTTCCAAGCGTCCTGCAGAGTGCCAAAATGGCATTCTGCTGTGAACAGACGTCGCTCCATGTTGCTGTTTAGCAATCCTGTTTCGTTTGAGGCAAACACAGCCCAAGAGGGGCTGGCTTTGCTCTTTCCCTTCCTGAGATGCCAGCAGAAAGATGACGCGCAGTTACTGGCATCTCAAGAACGGCAAGCGAAACATGCTCTAAGCTATCAGTGGGTATGAATGATTTACAGCAGCCATGTAAGTATATGTGCGTAAAATTCTGTAGTTCTCTACTCTCGCTCCCAAACTAAGCTTGCATAGAGGATGTCTGTCATGAGTTTTGAACTCGATCATGTTGCCTTTGCTGTTGGAGCGTCAAGTTTATCTATATTTAACAAGCTTCCCTAATTTCCATGGATCAAATTTCGCGGTAAGTTGGTGGAGGGTTGCAGAGGAACAGCTAGCGTTTCCTGTAACCAGGTTCGGTGTTGAGAAGAAGTTACGTTCACCGCACGGTATGCAGTAAAGGAGCGATGACTATTTTGGTAATTTAAAAAATATATGTTTTTTATAATCTTTACTATTTTTGTTTTTATTTTTATTTTTATAAAAAATTTTCTTTTTTAGTATGAAGTATGGACTGAGGGTATTTATATGTCCAATATAGCCCATTTGGCATTTGGGCTTGCCCAGTAAGGTTGGGAGTTCGATCGGTGGTGGTAGTTCGTGACGTGGATTTTGGCTTTATGTAAGGACATTTATGTAATTTTATTTTTTCAATTTTGCCCTAATTTTTGTGTTTAAGAGGCAGGTGGTAGCTTGCATTCTCTTATCTTTCTGTGATAGTAAAAACTCTATGCTGCCATGGATATAAGAGAATTTTGTCTCCAAACCACCTAAAATCTTTGTATCTTCTTCTTTTTTTACTCTTAATCGTTGGGATAACAAGAGAAGGTGCCCTGTTCCTAACACAGCCTTCTTCACCAACCCTCTCTTGCGCTTTATTCTCATGGATTTACAACCGTATAATATATTAGAAGCTTTGGGTATGTAATAGCTACAAAACATTTCTGGATTTTAAACCGTAAGCTTTTGTACGGATATAAAATGGCAAAGTTGTTTTTATGGGAAAAAGAAAGAAAAATTCAGCAAATTTTAAAATTTAAAAGAATTGATCTTTCGACCAGAAAAAGAAAGGTGGCCAAAATCTTAAAAGTAAAATGCAAAAATGTACGTGAACATAAAAATCTGGTAACTAAAATCTGCGAAAAACATGAAAGTTTAAGAATATGAGAAAATGAAACAATGGGGCAAAGAGGAAAAAAAACATGTTTCAATGGTTGCAACGAACATTAATGTTGGAACCACCCTTTATGATCTCGAACTGAAAGCCCCGTGCCCTGTTTCTCTTTTTGAAGAACAACACATACAGAAGAATATTTTGCACCCATCTAATATCATTCAAATATGAAAAGAAAGAATGTGATCAGCTACTGGATAACTAACGACTATTAATTTGAAGCCATGTCTATCTGAAATTTGGTAGTAGTTGATTAGATGTCACGCCATTTGAAAAGTCGACCTGCCATCAGTTTTCTAGTACGTATGATCCATTATAGATCAAGCGATATTTTATGTTCATTCTCCATGAATACTAAACAAAGAGAAGCTAAGAAATTATCGAAATAATTGCATAAGTTTTAGTAGTTTTGCATCAGGCCGTGTACAACAATATTACGATCATTTACGTACTTGGAGTTTCAATTCAAAACAAAACAACACAAATGCATTTTTTTTTTATTACATGATAGCAAACATTGGACGACTACAGTTTCGTCCTTTATTACATAGAGCTGCATCTGCTTCAGCATACATTATTATTGGTGCACAAGCTTCAGCTATCGGAGAGCAGAATAAACATCTATGGCACTGGATGGAAGTAACCAAAGTTGTGCACCGGATGGTGGCCGGGCGCAGAGAGATCTTCCAGGACTTCCGTTTTGTACTTCTTTC
Organism: Nymphaea colorata; assembly: GCF_008831285.2. Lineage (NCBI taxonomy): Eukaryota > Viridiplantae > Streptophyta > Magnoliopsida > Nymphaeales > Nymphaeaceae > Nymphaea > Nymphaea colorata. The sequence continues at coordinate 23,356,113 of NC_045145.1, forward strand.
CACCGGCAACAATGGTGATAAAGCGGTACGTGTAATGGTGGGTTCCGCGGTCCAGTACATAGCAATCCTTCACTTTTTCAAACTTGAGGTGGCCATGATTCTGTTTGTTGTACCTATGTACAGCAAATTCACCAAGTTCTTTGTACTTTGGGTATGGCTTACAATGCGGGTTATGAACCCATCCAGAAGATGCAGCAGGAGCCACAAGAGCCATGGCTGCAATTAGGAGCAGAGCCATTGATGGAAGGAGGTGGCCCATGATGGTATGGGAAAACTGCTACGTACTGCGAGTTGGCAGCGCTAAAGGGAAGTTGTAGGAAAGAAGCAATGGTTGAAGGGAAGATGAGAAATGCTAACGTTTCAGGTGATTATTTATAGGCCGAAGCTGGTGGAATTAGTCAGCCTTGTTTAGAGATCATACTGTGTGCTCGGTGCCTAGACTTAGTCTTTGGACTTTTCTTGTTCCTTCTTACTTTTTTAATTCTAGTTAACGTGCGCAGATAACATAAAGAACTTACTGAGTCGATGTCTAACCAAAAAGAAAAAACCATGGTGACGACGCAGAACAGCTCATCGACGATAACAAACCAAGGACAAAGTCAAGTCAGACAAAGAAATTAACTTAAAGCCTTGCCCATGACTTGTAAGACATGAAACCGTTAACTGCTAGCAATTGTTCTAAAATTTCTCGGAGTTCAAGACGTGGGAAGCATGTAAAGTTTTGCATAAGAACTGCTTAAGAAAACGCAGATGCTAAGAAGCCCATTTCACATGAAGAAACCAGTCTAATCACAATATATTGTCAAAACTAAATTGAAAAAGAAAAAATCTAAGAAACAAAACTATAAGAGAGGAGTATTGATCTAAGTTGAAGTTAAATCACACTGATCTAATATTTCCAAATGGGTGGAATTTGAATCTAATTCATTGGATTCTACTTCCTAAATCCTGCAAATCTGCAGCCCGTGTTCCTAGATTCCTAGTAGCTATGATGTTGGCAAGTTATAAATCTGCAGCCAAAAAGCCAAAATTTAAAAATGCATGTAAAGGCAACAAACCAACCAAAAGGAACGTAGTTTGAACATCCAAAAGACTGTGAAACTTAATTCCCATGTTCTTCTCGCCTTACGCGTTGGGGGAACGACTGTAAAGCTATGAAGGGGTCGATGGCCAAACATTATTTACCTTCTGTGCAATTTGATTCATCCAATTGGAATTTGAATATGATGATTTGGTTTGATAAAAAGATCAAGATCGATCCATCGTTATCAGTCAGCTGTCTTCTCAGCACTGCAAAAACCATTCCTCCCAATTTGACTACTTGTAGACCTCAGACAGATCTATTATTACTTCCTAGATTTGGTTATGCAAAGTATTCATCCGACTTTCTTCCGAGCAATAGCTTGAGATCATTTACTTCATATCCGACCACTTGAAATCTTATTACATCATATCTATAGTTTTGTGCTTGTGCTTATCCTATTTATTTGCATTGCCAAAAAGAGGATGATCCTCTAACCTTTATAGAATATTTATACCTTCCTTTTATAGCTTTTTTCAATTTAAGTTTTTTTACTTTTATGTCTCTTTCGGCTAATTCAAACCAGAATTTTCAATTGCCTCAACAAGAATAGCATAGCTGGTTGGGTTGGCGGCTTAACTGGTCATCACCTTGATTCTCATAGGTGTTACGCCTTAGGAATGCAAATGGTGTTACTCCTCTAGAATGCAAATGACAGCAAACACTCTAATTGAGAGCATGGACTTTGGGGGTGAAGGGAAAGGGAAGGCTTCTTCTCAAGAAGCAAAATTTCCAACTAATCCAAACCCATTCTTTTATGCCACCAACGGATAGACAGATTAGTTATTCCCAAGGAGTTGGTGCTATAAATGGGACTCACTGACATGCAGTTGAAGCATAGCAGAGGCGATACCCCAAGACACCAAAGTATGCCCTATTCCCTAAGATGGTGAAGGGTTGGGTAGAAGTTTCAGCTATTTTCTTGAGCGGTAAAATGAAATACTTCACTTCTAACCAAATTATAGATAGATTAGCCCATATCCCCGTGGTACCTTTTGGTTTGGTAACTCTCACGTCAAAAAAAATAAATTACTTTGACCTGCAAATGCAAATCTGATTGTATCAAAAACATTTATATTATATGGTTGATATGATAAATAATGAGTCTATAACTTTGTGCCTTTTTTATGTAAAATTGAATCGACCAATTTTTGACATTTTTATAACCGTCAGTTTTTGAAATACCAACTGAATGTTCCATCTATATCAGATCACAGCGTTCAAAGATCAATTCTTATTTATTAGTTAGGTCATATAACTACAGTTAAATTTGGTCAAAAACAACCCAAAGCATTGAGATCGAAAAAGTACTTGTACAGCATGAAGCAACTAGTCATCGGGGCACACCATTTTGACCATGTCAGTGGTGATATGGACACCCATGACCCACCATTATTTGTCATTTTTGTCCACAATAACAAAAATCTTTTTATATTAAAATGTAACAGCGATCGTTTCTTCGTCATTTTCTTGAAAGACTTTTTAAATTTCATGTCAAGCATGCATTGGTGTAAAACTTTTTTGTTGTGGATTATTCACATCAGATACACCTTTTCTCTTTTAAAAAAAAAAAAAAAAACAGGCGAGCAAGCTCTTTTATTCAATAACATACAAACTCTTGAGATTTATTGTTACCTTATTTTGTTATTGGCAGTCTGGAATTGGGTAGCTAGATCTTGCCAACACTGTGCAAAGTTCTGTATATAACTTCAAAGTCTGAAATCCAATCCTGCAGTCATGGCTGAGCGACAAACTTAATAGACAGGCCAGCTTGTTAAGTGCAAGTATCCCAAGTGAATCCAAGTACTTGTTTTATGAAGTTAGTTTGATGACATGGGTACCGGGAACTTGGTACGGTTTGATTGCAGGAACAAGTGTTCTTAAAACACTTGCCTTTATAACAAGTGTCCTAAAAATAAATAGTTTTGTTCATGTAGACAAGTTGTAATTGAGTTCAATGTTTGTTTGTTTGGATAGGTCATAGTTTGAATTATTTTTATAATTATTTTGAGTTCAATGTTTGTTTGTTTGGATAGGTCATAGATTGAATTATATTTATAATTATTTTGTAATATGTATATACATTCCTTTTTGTCTTTTTTTAATTTAAATTTATTTGCTTTTATTTTTCTTTCAGCTATTTCAAGCAAGAATTTTAAATTGCTCAGTCATCAGTTTAATTTGTATTAATTTGTATAGGTGTCACTATTTTATGGTGCAAACGATGGCAATGTGACACTATAGTTGACAAGTATACCATAGGCTGGTTCAACCATGTTTTAAAGTAGCCGTGGGCACTAGCAGCAGAGGAATGACTTCTTTGGGCGGCTTCTGCACTAAGAGAAGCAAAAATTGCACCCAGAAGCAATAATTCTCAATTAATCGAAACTAATCTTTTTACATCCACTAATGAATAGATAGATTAGTCCATGCCCCATGGTACCTTCTCGTTTGGCAATTCCCACACGTCAAAAAAATTTTTGCCCCGCAAATCTGATTGTATCAAAATTTATATAGTATAATGGTTGGCATAATAAATAGTGAGTCCATAAATTTTCTGTCTTATTTATGTAAAATTGACTCAACCAATTTTTGACATTTTTACAACGGTCAATTTTTCAAATACCAACTCAATGCTCCATCTACATCAGATTATAGTGTTCCCATACTGATTAGTCCATCTACAACTTAAAACGTTGACATCTAAAAAGTACTTTTTGGGTGAGCAGGCATATTATTTCTTCCTATTACTCAAAAGATAGTAGAAACTTTCATTCAACTCTTCTTCTTCTTAAGATACATAGCATGCTTTTGGTGTCTTGGTGTGGCACCCTACTATACTTCAACTTATGAGTCATGAACCTCTATTTGCAGTAGAAATCCGAAATAAAAAAATGAAAACTGATTGCCTATCAGCCCTCACCCCATTCATTGCACCAACTCTTTTAAAAAGACACTTTTAAATTATGGAGTCAACTTGTCGTAGGGGTATACCATTTTGACGACGACTTTTGTGGTGACATTCCCACCCATGACTCACCATTATTTTACACTTCTGTTTTTTTGTCCACAGTAACAAGTTTTTTTTTTATATTAGAATGTTAAAGCGATCTTTTACAAGTCCTTTTCTCGAAAGTCTTTTTAAATTCATGTCAAACATGCATTGGTATAACACTAATCTTCACATTGGGCAGCTAGATCTTACCAAAACGGTGCAATGAGTTATTGCGGTCTAGGTATTGAACGTCTGTCGTTCTGTTTATAATTTGAAAGTTTGAAATCTGTTCCTTCACATGGTGGAGCGACGGGCTGGCCTATTAAGTACAAGTATCCAAGTATCTCCTTTATGATATTGGTATGACACAGACCTTTTGTGTTAAAGACCTTTTCCATTCAAGACCTTCAGTATGTATACCGCGGTAAGCATGAATGGAAGAAGACCACTTTGCATTGAGAAAGTTTCTCGGCAGGGTGACCCACTTCTCCCTGATACTGTTTAGTCTTCTCCTCAAAAGGCCTGCAAGATCAGCTTCATGAAAGACCTATAGTCGTATGGGGTTCCTCTGTTTTGCCCAAAAGAAAGAATATAACTTATGATTTGATACAGTATTTGTTGATACAGCAAATCGCAGGATACGATCGAGTCTGAATTGTTTCATCTTTGTTTCAGTGTTGTCTGTGAATAAGCAAAAAAAGAAAACATGATAGTGTTTAATGTTCAGGAAGTTCACAAAGAAAAGCATCAAGTAATCTTCTTCCAGAATGTGCCGACAAAGGGCTGTTGGGACTCCTAATGTTTTTGCAGATTGTGATCCTTGTGCGGGTGTCAAAGCGGAGTCCCGATCAAAAGAGAAGCCCAAGACAGTGACAAGCATGGAAATCTAAGCGCAAAAAACGGGCAGGATTTCTTTCAGAAGGCAGGTATCAAGAAACACCTTTTCTTTTTCCAAAGTACTAAAGAAGCCTAATGAGGTACTGAATTTTATGCGGGGCTCACTTTGAATGACCAAGAGAACGAAAAAATGTTGCCATTAGATGGCATTGGAGGTAAGTTTAAGGATGTACAATGAGTCGAGCTCAAGCTTGAGTTAAAATTCAGAGTTATAAATGAGTCGAGTTCCGAGTTTCGAGAGCTGGACTAGTTTAAACTAGACCCATCTTGTGTCTTCCCTATTTGTTAACCTTCATGTCGGTAATTTTTTATGAATTTTAACTCCCTTTGTGATTTTCATGTTCATTTAAAGAAAAAAAAATATGTAAGAAAAAATTTATCGCTGGGTCTCAAACACAGATTAATGGATGGGAAAGTTCGCATCCTGACTAGTGTTTGCCTTGTCCCACCCATTCATAGCCTCGCGTATGTGGAATTGTGGATGGCCTCCTGCCTGCTAGCACGGCATCAGTGAGATCCCTTAAGGGCATAGAGCAGTTCTTTGATCAGTTGGAGGAGCACGCAGGCTTGATGATAAATTGCAGCATGTCATCCTTCCTGGCCTTTAACATGGACCAGTGGTGAAGCCAAACGTATTTGGCTGAGGGGCACTCACTATATATTAGAGGGCATTTCAAATGCAAATGTGAAAAAAAAAATAGGTTTAACCAATATGTAAATAAGTGAATTTTTTATTGGACTGTGTGGGCAAGTGCCCACACATGCCAACAGAGTCGCTACTGGCCCAATGGTATAGAGCCAGCTACCTGAATGTGGGAAAAAACCTCTGGACTGTTAAAAAGCCACGAACAGGAGCGTAGAGTTGGTGCAGTCTAGGCTGCAGCTGGGAAATAATTTGAAGCCCATATAAAGCGGATGTTAGGAACAAGGCCCTCCCACTGTCGCTTACGGCACCAAAAGAAGAAATCGAAGATTGAAGAAGAGAAGGAAGAAGGCATAATAAATTTAAGTGGTTCAGAGACAATGTTCTCCTAGATTCACGGCTGCACGCAGCAAAAACCCACCCCTCTTAAAACACAAAAGTATATGAATGCTCTCACAAAAAATTAGAGGGAAGCCTATTAAGTATAATCAGGCTCCATACTACAACAGTAGAAAATCTGCAATGGGGCATTCAATTTCTGGACCGACAACCAGCAAAACTATATGTTGGTAAAGTAGTTGAGGACTGAGGAGTTCAGCTTGCTTACAACCAGCTGAATCTAAAGGTGGCAGAAGGGAAGAGAGATGGGATTCCAGTATTCTCCTCTGTACGCCAAAGCCTAGGATTTAACAATATGCAGCTAATAGTGGGCAGGGATCAGCTGACTCGGTTATCGCCTCTCACTCAGTCAGCTGAGCTTTAAGCAGTCATGGGCGACCATCAGAAATAAGGGGACAAAGGAGGGTTCCAGGAAACGTCTTTGGAAGCACTACATCCCAGCAAGGGCGCGATAGACATCTTATGTTTTTCACTGAGGCATGTCATCAGGTGTTTCGAGGGATGGAGTGGAAAGAAGATGAGAGAACCCAATTAGCAACATGGAGAGTAACTGGACTAGCGTGCGAGCGTCGCATGACGGAGACAGGTAAGGCAATAATTTTCAGGTAGTTTACAGCAGGACTAAAAATGCATCAGTGATCTTAGCAGCCTAGTGGGATGTGATTGAGCAGTGACTTCTTGTTTGTCGTTCGCAGACTATAGCAGAAGGAGATATGGCGAAGATATCCCTACTTGACAGCTGGATGAGCCAAGGCACAGTGAGCAAAACTTCAGATTAGCTCTCGTCTCTGACAATGATGGGTGCAAAAGGAGACTCAGATGTCTCCCTGTTAGATGCATCCTGTATATTTTTTGTTCCCTTGTACATGTCATTTTGTCGGAAGAAGAGGGAGAGCTGACCTCATCAGCCTTCAATTGGCAACTTTCCAAACTGGAAAAGGAAATCAGAATGCTCCCAGAACAAAAGAGTTGGTGTCTGATTCATCTGTCGAGGGGAAAGTACCATAACACACACTTTTACAAGGAACAGGATTGCAGCAGACCACATGCTTTGATCCAAGGAAAAGTGTATACAGCAGATACGGGCATACGGCCTGATGTTGGTGCAGAACTAGAAGAAGGTCCGCCGGTGGAAAGTGGTCATCTGCAGCTTAGCCATTAAATAAACATACACAATCTAAGGAGAACGTGAATTCTGATTCCTCTGTTTTAACTCTGATTTCAGGGAAATTCGAAGCAAATCTTCGTAACTCCTATTCCAATACAAACATGGGTTTTTAATCACTTAAAAGATGCATAAGAAAAATATGACAACATCTAATGCATTTCAAACAATATCAATGAGCAACCAGCTAGTGGACATGTTCCTCAGTTCCTCTCTAATTGCACTTGTTTACAGTCAAAACGAAAGTCCTGATCCTAAACTGTTGAAGGGTTATAGTGAAGCCCTTTAGATGGTATTCCTTCACCATAAGGTACATAGTTTGCCGTCGCTTACGCAAGAGATGACACCCACGGAAGTCAACCTGCAACTGTCAAAATATGGGTTGCCACTATACCAACCCTTTCAGATGGATCCTCCTTACAATGAATCCCATACTTTCACAAGCAATACAACCATTTGTGAACATTAGTAACTTTCACCAAATCGTGGGGACATTTTTTTTGAGTTGCTTATACTCGAGTGTTTTTAGATCAGCTGGACAAAATTTGCTCCCTTTGGGTAATCACATGGAGAGTTAGATGAGTTGTTGCATATTATTGTAATAAAAATTTCACAAGCATAAAATATTCACGAAGAACAAAATAATTATACATGCACAACTGAATCAGGAAACCTGAAAAACACAAGCACTTCAATTAAAGCAATCATAGTCAATCACAGTATAATCATTTACTGGACAGGGTGCAGTAAAATGCCTTTGACACAGTTTGTTTTGAAAATAAATTTAAACAGGTGCAAGAAGTCTTTTTATGTATATAAAAGAAAATCATGGAAAGAAGTAATCCCCTCCAACTTATTCGTGGCTCTACCCATGTCCCCAAATATCAATGAGAAAGTTTAAAATCTTAACGAAGATTTCAAAGAAAAAGGAGGAATTTGGCAGGAAAAATGAGGAACATCCCTAGTGCTCTACGAAGTGATTTCAGTTTGCATAACCACTTATACAGAAAAAAGGAATTTTCTTGTAAGATATAACATGTACTGCCAATAATATCATTCAATTTTATATCTTCAACAAAAAGAAAAATAATCATCGTAATATTGGACATAAATTCTTATCAAACAGTCAACACATAGTCACCAACAGAAACACGGTCAGCAACAGAAGAAGGGGAGTTGAGGAGGTTGGGGGGGAGGAGGGGTGGATGTTACAGAGTCTTAATCCGCAAGAGGCGAAACAAGAACACCAAACAGTACAAATTCAAATATCAACCAGAGTTGGAAAGGGAAAACAGAGTGCCCCAAAATGACCTCTGAAACAGTAGTCCTTATGAGTGATAGGTAGCACAAAATGGCAGAATAATTAAGCTGGCCATGTTGAAGGAAAAACACATTACGCACTTTCAAGAAGTCCACTGGAAGGGAAAGCACAGAGAGAGAGTATTACTTGGTCTAGTGAAATCTGAAACCCCATATTCTATGTTCTTCATTGGAGCATCTTCGCCTCCAGTAGTGAAGAGAAAATTATAGTCCAAAATATTATTGTTAATACGTGAAGACTTGTCCACTTACATCAGAAAAAAGTAGATTTTTTAATTTGAATACTAAAATAACCTTCAAGTTAGGACAAGCATTTTAGAGACATCAGAATTAACTTCTTAATTACAGAAAACTCAGGATGAGCACAAACCAGATTACCAAAGAGCGGCTCCAATGACGACTCTCTCTCTCTCTCTCTTTTGGAGATGGTTCTGCTGCAGCTTGTCGATCTATCTTAATCCCTCTCTGCATTCCCTCTCGAAAGTCCTTGCCAATTGTGGGCATCAACTGTAGCCAAAGGATTGCTTGTTGTAGTGAATGTTTCATGATCTGATAGCATCCGAATTTTATACAAGCTCACTGAATAAACATGTTTGTGCTTCTGATTCATAATTATGATGTCCTACTATCAAAGTCTGTTCAGCAGTGCCATTTTCTTATCCATCATGTAAATGTAAATAGCGAAAACTGCTGATCCAATGGAGACCACAGAACTCTGCATATTCTTCTCAGTTTAAACAACTTCAATTTGTTTGTATGTTGGCAATGACTAGAAGGTTCAGAAATTTTGGAAAATGGAATGGAGAATGCCTATGCAAAAGGAACGTGGTGATTGCTCTTAATCACAAGAATGAATCAGATGACATGGTTTTTTCTTAATGTAACCATTCAAATTGTATCAGAACATACATAATTAAGAAAACAAAGAGCAAAAGAAATATATGGGACACTTTCAAAAATGAGCTTAATCCCATAATAGGACTTACTCATAAAAGCGCTGAACATGGAATCCTCTGCACAAGGGCACTAAACGTTTCAAAAGACCAAGCAGGGAAAGAACATTTTTGGAGGTTCACCAGCATTAGTTGTAAACTCAGTATCAAATAGATGCAATCTGGACTCTTAACGTGTGGTGTTACACAGGTAATTAAATTTGCAGCGTCATGTGTTTCCCTGTGCCAGCAGGCTAGTCGTGGAGCATACTGCCAGAATCTAACTAGCGGCATGCAATGGATGAATAGATCAAATAAAGCAAAATCAATTTGGTCTGAAAAGTTGAGCAACATGGAATATGCATAACAGATTGCGAAATAAAGTAACTCCAAATACCTGCAAGATTTATTGGAAAATATGCTCATTAAGTTACATGGAAATAGAAAAATAGTTTGCCTCACGCACATACAGCTACAAAGCACCAATACAGAAGAAGACCTTGTAAAATAGGACATAGCATGATGCTCTAACCTAGACAACCGAATGAAATTTCCAATCTCAATCCAAATGAAAAGATTGGTATCCTTCCCTGCTATTATTGAAATGCCTAACCACACAAGCGGCACCGTCGGATAATCATATCTTTAGCTTTGCCAATTTGAACCACTCCGTGTGAAATGAACCTTCAACATCGATCCTCTCATATGTATGAGCACCAAAATAGTCTCGCTGGGCCTGAACAAGATTTGCAGGTAGGCTTTCCCTCCTGTAAGAATCAAAATAAGCCAAACTTGCACACATGCCCGGGGTGCTGATACCTGAGTTGATTGCAAGAGAGACAACACGGCGCCAAGCAGACTGCCGGTCTACAATTTCCTTTGCAAACTCGGGATCGATAAGAAGACTTGCAAGGTCTGGGTTCCTGTCATATGCCTTCTTGATGCGGTCCAAAAATATGGCACGAATAATGCAACCACCCTTCCAAATTCTAGCAAGCTCGCCTAATTTAAGATCCCAACCCTTCTCAATGCTCTTTGCACGAATCAGATTCATTCCTTGGGCATAACTGCAAATCTTTGAAGCATAAAGAGCCTGTCTCACATCATCGATCAGCTGTTTCTTGTCCACAACCTGATCGCACAAAACATCAGCAAGACCACCATCCCTGAAAATCTTTGCCGCATTTACCCTTTCATCCTTCAACCCACTCAAAAACCTGGAATCTAAAGAAGAAGCAATGGTGGGTGCTGCAACAGACAATTCAGCAGCCTGCTGAACTGTCCATTTTCCAGTGCCCTTCATTCCAGTCTTATCTAACACCTTATCTACCAAATGACCTTGCCCCTTGTCATCCTTGATGCTGAAAATATCAGCAGTGATCTCAATCAAGAAACTTAGAAGCTCCCCTTTGTTCCACTCGGCAAAAACCTGGTGCAATTCTTCATTAGAGAGCTTGCCAACTGTTTTTAGAACATCATATGCCTCGGCAATCAGCTGCATGTCACCATACTCAATGCCATTGTGGACCATCTTAACGAAGTTGCCGGATCCACCTTTGCCAATATAGGTCACGCACGGTCCACTGTCAGGGACCTGAGCGGCAACCTTTAGGAGGATATCCTCAATGTTCTTGTAAGCCTCAAAGGAACCTCCAGGCATGAGAGACGGGCCGTGGCGTGCGCCCTCTTCTCCCCCTGAGACACCCATACCAAGATACAGGAGGCCCAAGTCATTCATGGCTTTCTCCCTTCTCTCAGTGTTCTCATACCATTCATTGCCACCATCAATAATGCAGTCGCCTTTCTCCAGGTGAACAGAAAGGGTTTTGATGGTCTGATCTACCGGAGCGCCGGCCTTAACAAGCATGATGATGACTCTGGGTTTCTGGATGGAGAGAACAAAGGATTTGGGGTCATGGAAGCCTCTCAGGGGAAGGTTTCCTTCCTTTTTGGCCCTCTCAACGGTCTCGTCGACCTTGGAGGTAGTTCTGTTGTATACAGAGATGGGAAATCCTTTCTCGGCGATGTTGAGGGCAAGGTTCTGGCCCATAACAGCGAGGCCTGCAAGGCCAATTCTTGAAAGGGTCTCAGAAGCCATTTCCAAAAACCCTCTTCTGATCTTCCTCTCTTCTTCAAAGTATGACAGCTAAAAATTCCTGTTTTAAAGGACGGGAAGAGAAAGTACAACAAATTAGTCAACAGTGGCGATATGACAAATTGAGATCTTGAATCAATAACAAAGAGAAAAATTCAGCAAACAAAAAACCAAGTCCCCGGCCTAGAAACAAGCATGCCCAAATCGGATCTTGAGAAAAAACATCAGGAACAAAGATCTCACAAGGACCGTTGCTCAAATGAAGAGACGAATATCTTTAGTTAAAAAAAATATATACACAAAACCCAGAACCTGTGATTTAAAATAATTTTCAGCACAGCCCAAAGAATTTGTTCTGCTTCAATATACAACTGGAGACCTCAAAATAAGTAAGAACCGAGAAAATCAAATCTGTGATATCGTGGCCGAAGAGCAGAACCATGTTATGGAACTAAACCATCATGACAAACCAACATCAAAGATCTCATTTTCTAAAAAATGGAAAACCGATTCAATACTACCACACAGAAGAGATGAGTCAACAGAATCAGATGGAAGCGTGCAGGATCATAAAAGAAGGTACCAACGAACCTGTGTCTCCGCTGATGATCAGCAAAAAGAGAAGCCAAAGGAGAACAGCGAGATCCAAGGGGAAAGCTTTTCCCTTGATAATGGAGATTGGGTAGGTGAATGATGAAGATATAAATAGGCCAACGGCTCAGTGCGGTGGCCATGTGCGTCCCCATTGACCACCTAACCCTTTGGGGTCAATTTTGGCTAACCATTGCATGATTTTTTGGAGAAAAAAGGAGCAGGACCAGAGCCGTGTGAAGGTCGTTGGTCAATCGCAACCGCGGTGGTGGGCGCCATGGCGTCTCTAGAATTTGTTGAAGAGACTTTGAAACTTTTCTTTGTACATCTTCTTTGTTCTTCTTAAAAGAATTAATTTAACTCTATCGATGTGATCTTCATGTGTGAAAACATGTGAATCAATGGAAACCACATTTTGGAGATGAAATTTAATCTTGATAGGGCGGAAAAGTCGACTCCAAATTTTCAGATCTCATTTATACACAAACATAATGTCGACATCACTAGTCAATTATTAGGATTTTAGTCATGAAAGTAGCATCCAGGAAACTAGCTTGGTGAGAAAGTTGATCGCTGCAACAAGGGACAATTTATAGAACATTTCCCATCTCTTGCTTAGTTTTTTTTTTTTTTCTTTTTAATCGGACAAATCCTCTTAAGACCACACTGATTATCAGACCTTGCTTTAGGAGGTAGGCTTCAGTTTGAACTCGTAACAAGCTGAATTACAGAAATATGGTTTTTTTTCTGTTTTTTCTATGTGTGATAATTTTTTTTTTAATAAAACTAAAGGGTTCAGATCTTGTTTGGGTGGTAGACATTGGAAGGAAACTTTCTGTATTGCAAGTTGTCCCAATCAAATCGATTGGGCAGTTGTTCATGTCGCCATCGTCTCGTGAAGAACTTCTGACATCTTAGTCGACTTGTTATTTTTTAAATTCAGATATTAACACTTGCTTTTTTGTTTTTATCGACACAATCTGCCACTATTTTTCTTTAATATCTAAATGTGTTTAATTTATCATGATATTTTCAGTTGCCAAGAAAAATGTAAACACTTCATTCACGGAAATTGTTTGACTCACCCAAGTAGCGCCAGCCCACAAAAAATCGACTACCTTCTTAATTATTATTTAATTACATATAAGACATAATTTGAAATTTAAATTATTGGTGCCCCATTTTTGGGGTCGCTTGGCATCGAATCCAACGGGCTCGAGCAAGGCCTGATAGGACCTCACTGTCGAGGCGCTATCGCTACCCAAGATCACGCTCAGCAGGGCAGATTGGTCTCAACTTTGTGATCTGCCACAGCTTCTCCTTTTATCGCAGAATCAGAAGAGGCAGATGTTCCTTCGACCGATTAGGAAGAAGAAGAAAAGAGTATTGAGGACGGGAGGAGGATTGACGTCGTCGGATCGAAGAAAGACACCAGCCGTCACTGGTCAAGGGTGAGAAGAAATTAATCCAGCCGCCGCCGAGAAGACGAGTAAACTTGATTGAAAAGAAAATGAGATGAGAGAGAGAGTGACGCCCAAAGTGAAAATCAATTCATTTTTCATTCAAATGTAATCCCAAAAAGCTTTAATTACAAAGCTTATATACATGAAAGCATCTCGGTTCACATACCGAGACGGTACAAAGAACTTAAAGTAAAACGATTCTAACACTACTTTAAAATGATTCTAACACGTCTCAAATCGAAACGGTAAAAAAGAGTAAATAAACATAAGCAAAAGGGCGCTTGGATTAGATCTGGTTGCGCCCGCTCTCTCTATGAATCCGGACCCTATGGGTCGCTTCTTGGGCTTACACCCATTCTCGGCCGTACGTCATGCTGCTCACGACTCTCTCTGCCAAGGCTAACCTCACAAGACAACAAGGACATAAGCCTATTAGGTGGGTGGTCGGCTCCGCTCTAATGCTCTTGGCTATGCCTTCGACAGTTCTCGACGGTGTCAAAATTAGGCACATATCACTGTCACAACAAAAAATGAAAAAACCTTAGTTTCGGCCGACCTGGTTAAATTAAAAAATATATTTTTAAATATAAAATAATACATAAATATAATTAATCATATTAAAATATATATTATTGTAAAAATAAAAAATATTTAAAAAACATACCGAATCGAATCAAACCTGTCCAGCTAACCTGGACCGTCTTAATAAGTTATGGGGCCAGCTTTCTACACTTTCTTCAAGGTTAAACGTGGGCGGGATGGTACTGATGCCAGCCTTAGCCGCCACCGGTTCATCTTTTACATGGCTCTAAACCTATACGCAATTTCCATTTTTTATTATAATATATTAAGATTTTCAATTTTTTAAGCATTGACTTTGATTTTAGTTGTTTTTAAATTTAGCTTTCTTTCAACTTGACGGAGAAAAACAAAAATTGGGTCGCCGGCCTTTCTAAAAACACCATAATACCAAATTGGTCTAAGTTTTCTCCTTTTTTCTAATTTTTAAGAAAATGAAAAATTACAAGAGCCTTGCTTGTTTAATTTTTGTATGTGCTACTCTGTTAACTATAAATGGTGAGATTGCAATGCTTTTAGTTGATAAGTATATTGTATCCTACTTGAGTTCTAACGCTAGGCACCTTTGAGGCAGCCGCTTTTAGATTTTTTATGGATTGTTAACCTCTCACTCATTCAAAAAGAAAAACAAAAGCACTAGATTTTAGAAGTATTGTATGAAAAGTAAAGCAACTACATCAAAACTGCGCCTGCTAAATGGAGGAATTAAAGGTCCGAATCCAGACGAGGCTCCCCCGGTGCAAGCTCAGATATCCGGTCGTTAACTATCCATTGTTTGACTGTACTTAAAATGGATGATCAGATTCCCTCGAATTATATATGTGTCCACTAGCAAATCCCGTGGCTAATCCAATCCATAAGAAACAAGCAAGACAAAAGAAAATTTTTCAAAAACTTTACAGCTGGTGAATGAAATCCATTTTATATCGATTTAGTCTTGGGGACTGGATATAACTCATCCTCCAAACATCGTTTTAGGCTCATTAGGAAGATTTATTTACGAAAGTGAAGCTTACATTTAAAAATAATAAATAAAAAGCTAGCAAGGGTCCTGTTCCAGAATTATTGACAAATGATGGACTCAAAATAAAAATTACTTATTATTATTATTATCATGCTGGAGTAATGTTCAAAGCATCGTCATGTTTTACGTGATGGTGACCCGCAACTTGTCCCTTGTTTTCTTTGGGAATAGAAGAAAATGAAATTGAAGAAGAAATATTAAAAGAAGAGTCAAAATTTTCGTTACGAAAGCTGTGGGGTCCACTTATAAATAGTAGGACGGGTGGGGGCAGCACAGTAACGACGTGGCTCCGTCCGCTTTCAAACATGTTTTACGATTAATTAAATTCAAATTCAGTTGTCAACTTCATTTCTGTAATCACTATTCCCTTTTATTGTGAACCTTAATTGATGGGTACCACATTTCTCTCTCAGGTCCAAAAGCAGTCCTCGGCAAAGGGTAGAGGTTTCTTCTTATGCAAATAGTTAAAATTGAAAAATATGCATGAAAATTCAATATCTTTTGTATGGAAATAAAAAGTTTCCAATAATACATGAATCCAGAGAAGGGAGAGAGATCGGATGAGCTTTATATTACAGTTGTTGTTTGCTTCAAAATCATTCAATCAAATGATCAGATAATTAAAACAATTTGAAAGGCAACTTAATTTGTTTTTGTATACTTGGAAAAACAGATGCTATTTTTTATTAAGCTTGGGCATCAGTTACCCGGTAGCCGGCCGGATAACGTATCGAGCCGTCTTGGGTCGGCCCAACGGGACTTGATTCTGTTTTATTTATTTTTTACATTATTTTTATTTAATAATGATATATATTTTATTATTTAAAATATATTTATATTTATATTTTTATTTTGTATTTTAAAAAATTTGTTTTTATTTTAACTGGGCTAAGGACGTCGGGTATCGAGCGGACGCTAAACTCAATTTTCGGATGTCGAGCCTCGGATGCCCAGGCCTAAATTTGATCACTACTGCGTTGCATTTATTTTGAGAAAGCAATTGAATTTGTTGTAGTAGTAGGATTTGACTAGAAGAATGTACGTATGCACAGGCGTTTCCATCGATATCAATATTCAGATCTTTGTTTGAAAGATAAATCTGTGGCGTTCTATTTTGTTAAACATTTATTTTTTCTAAAACCATTTAAGCTCATGAATGTTAGAAAATTGGAGACCTTGTAACGCACACTGTTCCATATATATATATATATATATATATATATATATATGCCACTTCCACGTAATCTTGTGTGATTAGTTAGGTACGTACCTTTATGGACATGTTTATTTGAATATATGTTCTATACTTTGGTAGGCAACCTGAGGTCGATCGTCGGCTGCGAAATGGACTGCTCAGTTATTATGTCGCGACCAAACTATCCTCAAATAAACTAGTGCGACCTAACCATCAAGTCATCTCATTTAAGCTCAGCAGCATTTCGACTTTATTTCATAACTTGTCATTGCAGCAAAAATACGTCCACCATTCCCATTTCCTCAAAAATACTCAAGCAAACACGCTTTCAAAAATTTGACAAGAAATACTTCTCCTGCCACTCCACCACTAGTTTCTGATGCAGTGATAGGGAGGATCGACTCGTCTTATGAATCACTAATCAACTAATTGAATTGGATGGGTAAGATAAATGATCAAGGGTTTAAGGGATCACATTCAAGTGAGACTGCGATCAAATTTGAGTGAGGTCGAGTAGACTTAGCGCCCAAACCAAAACAGCGCATTTAGTCTTAATTAACCAAGAGATCAAATTAGTGCCCTAGGCCGGACCAGATCTAAACCAGCCATGCACTTCTAAATAAGTGTGTAACTATCGAGTCCAGCTCGAGCTCAAGCTCCACCCAGCTTGAGTTCAGGCCTAACATGTCAAATTCCCTAGTTGTCCATGGGCTTAGTCTGGCTTGTCGAGCTCACTCTGGCTCGGTCACCTAACCCAGCTGAAGCCATCTACACAAACTTTTGGATACTTGTCTTTTTAAAAATATAACAACTGTCGGCGAAATTTCCATGGTGTAATAAATAAATAAATAAATAAATAAATAAATATATATATATATATATATATATATATATATATAGAGGGAGAGAGAGAGAGAAAGATAGAATGTTTTAAGAGTTACTGCTATGTAGCATAATTTTGTTGGTCAGCTATCAAAATCCCCTCAAAGTTCTATCATGATTTTAAAACATATTATGGCGGATACTCCATTACCAACGTCCACGAATTACTTACGCTTATCAGAGATCGAGAAGGGACCTCTGCAATCCTTTTTTCTTATGATCAAAGCAAGGAAACGAATATATAAAATATATCATATGCTTTATATTTCCACCAAATACTTCTTTTATATATATATATATATATATATAATTTTACTTTTGGAAAAACATCATGGAGAGATTACCCAGGATGGGAAACCCCTAAACAAGTGGTGGAGCCAGAAAAAAAATTTCTAGAGGGGCACCAATGTACATAAATAGTCACATATATATGAAGACAGCAATATAACAATAATGATATTTTGTGGGGTTGGTGCAGTCAATTGCCCACACAAAACTACATGTGGCTCTGCCACTGCCCTCAAATCCATTTTCCATTTTGACATGCATGGGCTTGTTTAATAGACGAGAGCCTTTGATATTCAAACCAGTGACTGGCCACTGCTGCCCAGCCATATGCACCAAACTCATTCGGGCTTCCATTTAGAGATGTCAACAGATCAGATATACCTTTAATCATATTCACTTTTTTGGATATTTACATATTCAAATTTGATTTCGGATTTGAATACAAATAAAGAGAAGTCATATCTGAATTCGATTTTTATATTTATATCTGAATCCAATCAGATATTTATGTATATCTAAATATGATCAGATGTCATTTCTTAAATCCGAGTCCAAACAGATTTCTTAACCGGATATTAACTTTTTTTTCATATCTAATTTTTTTGGACCAACTCGTTCAAATATCCGATTCAAATCAGATATATTAACATTCTAACATCCATTTACACTTTGGACATTTTTCCATGCATGATATTTTTCTTCCTCACCTTATTCTTCTAAATCCTTTGGCTGAAATAGTATGAAGGAGGCATAACCTCCTGCACATCTGTTTTTAGACTAATCTCTCTCAATTAAAAGATATAAATACTTGAATGGCAGTAAAAATGGCCCAATCATAGACATCCGATATCCAATAAGGGCCGAAAATTGACTTCGAAGTTCCTAAGTTACTTTTATCAGATCTGGATCCTGATTTCAGAAATTCTGAATCCAAATACGAGAACGGACCCGATGAACGAAAACAGGATTAAGTCAATTCTGATGAATAGTAAAGCCTTCTCAAATCCAGAACTTTTAGATCCCTTACTTCCACTACAGTCTAAAACAGCCAATTTTCTCCTCTAATGTTTCGCAAATCAAATCCGGGACATCGATCTGATATAAATCCAAGATCCAAGCGAAGTGAGACCACGCGAACGTTGAGTGGAGCCAAATCGGAGAGCTCCCAGCGAGTGACGTGGCGTCCCCTCTTTCCCTCCATTGTCGCCCATAAATTAACTCGCCTTGCCCGGCAAGCATCATCTCGCTCTCCCTCTCTCGACACAGAAGATGCTGAAGCATTCTTCCCCTCACCTCCGTCTCTCACTCCGCAGTCTCCTCCCTGCGCCCTCCTCTCGCTCTCCCATAATTCCGGTTGCCCGATTTCCTTACCGGCCGGAGAACTGCTTCCGTTCACTCCTTCGCAGCTCCTTCTACCGTTTCGCCGTCGACGAGAAGTCGTTGCCCGCGGATGCGCAGACGGAGCCTGGAGCATCGGGGATTGAGTCGCCGGATAAGGAAGGGAATGGGAGTTGGATAGGGAAGGACGATTATCCCAGCGGTGAGCTCGAATTTCGGCCCTGCGGGCCGTGGATGAGCTTCTTGGTGAAGCTTCGGATGCTCTTCGCCTGGCCGTGGGAGCGCGTTCGCAAGGGGTGCGTCTTGTCGATGAAGCTGCGTGGACCGGTGTGGATGTATTTGCCATTCGGTTTGTCTTATTGTGTTTCCTTTTCCTGTTTGATTTAGTTGTTTCTTTTTATTGCCGAAAGATGTGAGTGATTCTGTTTCCATTGTTGACCTTTAAGGTGCTTTCGCTCTGGTGAAATGAAAAGTTTATGCAGTTGTATGTGAAGAGCTGGATGTTAGTTATATATTTCTAAGTGGGGGGATTGTTATTTGCGAATATAGAGATGATATACCTAGTAAATGTGCCTCATTTCATGCCTACTCTAGATGACAAAATCATTTGTGAGCCAATTGTCGTTAGTAAAACAATGCATGATGAACCTAAGGTGCATTTTGTCTAGCTGCTATGCGGACTTAATTTGGAAGGGAGTAGACGAGAAGCAGTATGATCTTACTGAAACCTATTTGTCTGTTCAAAGAATGATTACCAGATTCAAGCCTTGTTCAACTGCAGTATGCTATATTTCTCGATGTAGTATTTTCTTACGTATAATTTCTTCTTGCTATCAGGTGTCTGATCAGTTGCAAAGTCGCTTTTCTTCTAGATTATCTCTTCCTCAAATATGTGAAAATTTCATAAAGGCAGCTTATGATCCTCGTATTTCTGGCATTTTTCTTCAAATTGAGCCTCTTGAATGTGGATGGGGCAAGATAGAGGAAATTAGAAGACATATACTGGACTTTAAGAAGTCAGGTAAATGATTTGGGTCCTACGATTCTTTTTCTCATGAAGCATCAAGTGATGTTTTAACTTTGTCGGTCTTCACTGTTTCAAATTATAACGTTATGTCCATGAATATTATGAATGTTCTGTTTTGTATATATTTTGACAGTTTGATGATATGAAAGGAATTTTGACTCTACACTCTGCGTAAGTTGTAAACTTGTAACTTAAGTAGAGCAAACCTTATAGTAGAACTGCTTTATTTAGTAAGATTTGTTTGAAAAAAACTACAAAAGAAAAAACTAAAAAATGTATGTGGCTGAAGTTGGTGCATACAAAAGAACAAGGGTGTGCTAATACATCGAGATCTGCATGTCCGTAGAGTCTACAAATCAATATTTTATATATATATATATATATATATATATAGAACGTCTTTTTTTTTTTTGCTTTGCTTAAGGCATAAAATTCAGTTAAAAAACAACATTTTACAATTCTTTGTACATAGCATGGCACATAATATTTGACTAACCCCTAAATGGGTTGAAAAGTGAAGAAACTAATGGTTCTTGCTGCAGATTGTGCAATGTCTAATTAACATGTTGGCTTCTACTCTGCTGAAAATTACCATGCATCTCCAGAATTCACCATCGTTTGCAGCAGCATGCTGATCTTATCAATATCAATGTTCATAAATCACATTAAGAGGATAGAGCATATTGTTCTTTCATACTGTAGCTGTTTTCCCCTGTAACTGTAAGATATGTCCCAAGACAACAACAACATCAATAACAGGAAAAGGGAAAGGTGGGAAACTCAGTAGAATACAAAAAAAAAAGATACATGCTAACATTAAAAGTACCACGTTAAGCAAAATTTAGATGTAGAATATGAAGTATGATAAATTTTGTAAGCAGCAAAGGTCACTGAAGTACTTGGAGAGTCACAAATTTACATTCCACTTGTTAATGTACTGAAAAACATTACGGAAGTTTAACTGAATCTTCTAATGTGTGGCCACAGGTAAGTTCATTGTAAGTTATGTTCCTGTATGCCGAGAGAAGGAGTACTACCTTGCCTGTGCATGTGGAGAGTTGTATGTGCCTCCTAGTGCATATATCAGTTTGTACGGTTTGAAGGTTGAGGCATCATTTCTTGGAGGTAAGCCGTATCAAAACTTTAGAACTTCTTTCACTAGACCACTGAAATTTATTCAGGCACTGGACAGAATTCAATTGGAAAAAGATTCTTCAGGAGATCAGGAAAATTTTACATTTCTGACATAGAAAGAAAATGTTGTATGCAAGTACTTTGAAAGAAAATGGAGAAATCCATAAATAAATGTGTAGAACCAGGTTTAGGAAAAAAGAATATCCACTTCATTAGAAAGCCCTAATCCCATTTTTATAGTGATTAGGGGGTAAAGAGGAATTACACAAAAATCCATAAAGAAATAAAAAATAATAAAAAATTACTACCCAACTTCCTAAATATTTCATAAAACCACCTAATGACTTTTATTTCTTAGTACTCCCCCCAATTTGGAGCATATATGTCAATCACACTCAGCTTGTTACTACATCTTGATCAGAAATAGGAAGAGGCTTGGTGAACACATCTGCAACTTGATCTTTTGAAGCAACATGACTAGTAGATTATGACGAATAGAGTCAGTCGTACATATCTATTTTATTTAGACCCTTGTCATGGAAAAATAAGGAAAAATGAGAAAAATGAATTATGATACTTTGAAAGTACCACCAAAAGAAACATATCATGTTTTTGTTACCACATCTTCATGTTTTTTTCCTTGCAAAATTTTTTCTAGTAATTTTTGAATTTCTGAGATTTCCTCTAGGAAAACAAACTTTCTGGTTAATTCCAAGAGAAAACTGACCAATAAAAACCCTAGCATGACACTTGTGACATTGATCCAGGCCCATGATCCTCTAGTAGAGTACCTTTTTCATAATTATGAAGGGTATTTTTTAACATGGGGAATAGTTAAATACTATATAACTATATATAACCCTATGCATGGTGGCATAACAAAATTAGGATAAGTCTTCTCTCTCTCTCTCTCTCTCTCTCTCTCTATGTCTGTGTGTGGCAAGCTTCAATTCTGCCACTATGTTGTTTTATTGAATGGGTGAAGATGTCTCAGTGGCTTTCTTTGCCACTGTGGGTATTTGATGGCTTTTACAAACCACTTTTTGCCAGATTTGTAGTTCAACATTCAGACCTTTAGCTGTACAAGCTTAAAAACTGCATATCCTAGATAAATTGAAAGAAACTTTTCTAAATTAAGTGCTGCTTTTGTAATATGTAAAGAATAGGTGATCAAAGGGTACTGATTCTTTCTGCTATCAATTGAAATTTCAGTGCAACTTATGATAGTATGGCCTTCTGAAGCTATTGATGCCATCCTTTCTTCTGATTCATATTGTTATCTCTTGTTCCTGTATGGTTGAGCTTCATCTACAACTTCTAGTTCTCTTATGCTGATATCGTGGCATTCATATATCTGTTTTCTCAGGAGTTTTTGAGAAAATTGGAATAGAACCACAAGTACAAAGAATAGGTAAATACAAAAGCACAGGAGATCTACTTTCACGCAAGAGTATGTCAAAGGAAAACTGTGAAATGCTGACTACATTGCTTGATAACATATATGGAAATTGGCTGGACACAATAAGCTCTACCAGAGGTGCTCCTTGAGCTTCTTATTTCTTTGTTCATTGGTGCTAATGTTCCACTGGTTAAAAAGCTAATTGACCCTTTATGTCTCCCGCATTTTTAGGGAAGCAAAGAGATGAGATAGAGAATTTTCTAAATGAAGGAATTTATGAAGTACAGCGACTGAAAGAAAATGGGTGGATTACAGATATAAGTTACGAAGATGAGGTTTAAATTTCTGTCCTGTCTTTGAATCTGTAAGAACATGATGCTGTTGCTAATGAAGCTGATAATATGCAAGTGAATATGCTGAGGATGTGATAAATAATGCATAGTCATGTCTTCCCTTTTATTCTGGATAGCTTAGATTGAGAGAAAGAAAAAGGTTGATGCATGGCTATGCATCAACCTCATCATTCAAAAATTATAGGAAGTGGGTATGTGTAGCTGCCCACAGGATACTGTTATTTTATAAATGTCTGTTGTCTTCCAGGCAAATCATTGGTTGATTTTTCTAGGTTCCTGAGAGAACATTTCCCTGTATGGTTGATTCAACATTTGAATGTGGTCAATCTTGTTCTCCAGCATATTTACTCCCTATTGATTGAGTATTTGAAGTTCTGTTTGGAGTTAATGCCATGTGCTTCTGTTTAAAGTGTCTTTGAGCTTGTCCATTGTTATCTAGTAGAAGATAATGCCATGCATTTTTCTCTTAACTTCTGTGAATTGCCGAAGTGGTTGTCAACTTTGAAATGTGGCGAGCAGAATAATTTTTGAATCAACTTCCTGCCATGGAGCCTCATTGGGAATCTATTTATGAACTCCAAATTTCTGAATGTGGTGGCTGCCTTTAATTCTGAAATTTGTCGGTTCAATAACAATTCCTGCTATTTTTTTGATGCTTTAAGATAGCTTGAGTGAAGTTTAGTTATTGGAAACCCATTTTCTGCACATATGGATTCTAAGATCATAATTGCCTAATTAGCATAGAAACATTGATTGCATGATCTTCCCTAGATATGCATTTGAAATGTTACCCAGTTGATAACTTAATTTTCCAATGTTACCAAAAAGCAAAAGCTGAAGGCCAGTCTGTTATGTTAGGTTCTATGCTTCTGAGTTCCAATGTTAATGTCTGAGGAAATATGTTTCTTAAAGAGAGGGAGGTCCGACATTCATCCATAATGAGTTGGTACAATTATATAGTGTGTTTATGGCTGCCGCCCTTGTTCGTATCTTATTCTTAAGGATATGGAACTAGAGGTTGGGCACTAGATTGCATTCTAGTGCCTTCCTACGATATAATGGTCTCTGTTGGACAGGTAGAAAACCCTCAGCCTGAACAATGTACCACCTCCTTTTCTGCTATCTAGTCTAGTTTCGTTACATGCTGCCACCCTATCTTAAATTTGTATAATTCAAGGGTTGACAAATTCTGTAGTTATCTACATGATTTTTGGTCAAATAGATTATATGATCATTAGGTGATCAAGACACATTTCAATATGAAGCACAAAGAAAAAATTGAAATCTGTCCCCTTCTCTTTCTTTTGAAATTCTTGATATTTCTGGCACAAAATATTTATCTTTTAGTTCAGTATCCACTATCAAATTATTGACTTTTCTTTCAACATAGGCCTTTTTTACAAAAGATTTATTATAGTAGATGATTTGCATCTTTTAATTGTTTTCTTTCTGTACATTGGATAAGTCTCACTTGGTAGGATTTCACTCATTTTTGTTATATTCATGTAACAGGTGATGGATTTGTTAAAGGAGAGGTTGGGCCAGAAAGGAAAGAAGCTGCTCACAGTTGACTACAAGTAAAGTTTTTCAGTTTCATGTCATGACATTGCTCATCTTGTTTGTTCCCTATGTCACGTAGGTGGGGGTGCGGGTGCCAGAGCAGCACATCCTAAAAAATTTGGGTGCAGGGGTGCGGCGAGGGTATTTTATTATGATTATTACTAATTTGTTATATATATGAATAATATACAATAAAATTATCTATAAGCAACAAAATTATCTATAAGCAACAAAATTATCAAATGACAGCATGATATCTATACCAAACACACTATGTAGTGTTATTGTTTATTAATATAATAAAATTTAAAACGTTACAGGAAAAGCAAGAAGTGAAAACTGTAAAAGTAAAACACGATGAGAATTAAGAAAACAGAATTTCAAAATGAAAACACACTGTAAACAAACAGGAACTCAAACATTATAAAAAAAGGACAAGGTTCAAACACTAATAGCCTAACAGAAATGATGCATCACAGTTTCAATGACTAATAGTTTAACGAAACAGATCATCGATACATGAGCATCACACATATTCACAACAAAAAGCATGCTGCAAACAAGAAAATGGAGTTGCACTCACAGTATGGTAATTAACATAATCGGTTCAAAATAAAAAACATGTGGCAAATAAACTCATTGCACAGAAAAACTTAACAGTAAAAAAATAATTATGAATAGCCATCACAAAACAAACCCAGTCGCCGGAAAAAGAAGAAGGGGCTGCCGCTGAAAAAAAATGTCTGAAAAAGAAGAAGAGGCTGCTGCTGAAAAAGAAACCAGTTCGAACGGCAGTATACGCAGGAGCTAAAGGTCACCCCGTTGCCAGAAGGAGATCCGTTGCTGGAAAGAGCACAACCTGACGATGAATAGTTGCCGGAAGCTGCTGAAGGTCACCGGAAAGAGAGAAGTGCCCAGGCGGAAGGGAAAAAATGGGAAAGGGGCTTCAGTCAAGGGTTTTGACCGAAACCCTAAATCCTTTGGCGCCTCATTTTTAACAAGTGATATTTAAAAAAATAAATAAAAAAGACAAAAATAGGCCTGACGTGAGTCAGGTGCGTATCCACAAATACCAATTTTGACCAGGTGAGCTGGTTGCACCTGATTCACTTTGACCGCACTCGGGTGCGCGTCTGAACCGTACTTGAGTCCACATCTGCACCCACACCCGCATCCGCACCCGCATCTGCACCCGGACCCGCATCTGCTCCCGCATCGTGTTGACGTGGGTGCAGCTTCTAAATCAAAGCACCCGTATGACCTTGTTTGTTCCCCTGTTTCCCTGGCTGATGTTCCTTCAGTGCCATGTTCACTTTGTAGTCTGTACCATGCAAAGTTTATCATATTTTCCTTCTCCTATTTATAGTTTATAACTTTGTCGACTATCTGTTTGTATATGATGCTAAAGAAGTCAGAATATGGTCATATTTGTGGCTTTTCAATGTAACTATAAAAAATTTAGGGTTTTTCTGAAGCAATGAACTTCATGCTTGTTTCACCAACCATGAAGGAAGACAATTAGCAATGTGAATACACATTAAGTTCGTTATGTTGGGATCTGTTTGCAAATCATGTCATTATAAGCTGTGTTGCTGTAGGAACTTTATTGGTCGTTTTTGCATTCAACCAATTTAAGGTTAACAATGTTGTATTTCAGTATAATCAAGTCTAAACTATGTCACATGGGTGCAAGGTGAGGGTGCAAATGCGGCAATTTTTCAAAAAAAATTTAGGTGCGGGTGCAGTGAGGATGTATATATATGTGTGTGTATGAATGTGTATAAATAATTTGTCACAGAGTTATTTAACTATTTACTAACGTTATTTATCTATATTTACATGTAAACTTTTTGTATCAGAAATAGTTTAGTTATGTACAGTTGTGCACATTTAAAATGGTCAGTTTTGGCCTGGTTCGGCTAAACGAATTGTATGTGTTGTGTCAGAGAAGCACCAACACCAGCACCAGCACCAGCACCAGCGTAGACATAGGTCCGACATGGGTGTGGCAGCCATTTAGAAGCACTCATGGACACAGAGTCTAAAATTGACCATTGAGTTTGGGACGTGAAAAGCAGGATTTGTTCAAGACGGTGTTTAGTTCACTAGTTTTTCATGTCATCATCATAAAACCTTTTGTACTATGTCACATAGGTATGGGTACAAACCACTTTCAAAAAACTTGGGTGCGGGGGTACGGCCGTACACACACATGCACATATATATATATATATGTCAAAAAATTTCAAACAGAATAACACATTCGCACATTTATATATATAAAAAAATTACAAACTTATATGAAAAACACCTAACAAGAGCTGCAAAGACGCACGCAAAAAAGAACACGATGACCATGAGTCACTAAACTTCCCCAAACTGTCAAAATTTTTACAGAATCAGTCACTAAACTTCCCCAAACAGTCACGATTTTTTACAGAATAACTTTGGCAAAGACTTTCCCAAAATCGAACACGCTGTAAATAACGCACAAAAGAAAAACGAAATTTCTATTGAGTAAATAACACGCGCAGAAGAACAAATGATCAAAAACTGATGCATATGAGAACAAATGATGAAAAACTGATGAGGCGCACAACACATGATCAACGATGAAAAAATGATGTGCGGCGTTTAAAGTATCTCCAAGACAGACGAAAAAATGATGAAAAACTTAACTACGAGATCTAAGAAATGAAGAGGCGCACAACATATGATCAACGATGAGGAGGAGACAAAGTCATAACCATCGAGAGGGAAGGAACGAAGAGGAGGTAGGGAGGAGGACATGAAATAGAAGAAATTGGTCAAACAGAAGCTAATACCGTCCACAGTCGCTGCCGTTCGTCCACCGGTCCACCCAAGTCGCCGATCACCGTACGCTGTCGCCGGTCACCACATTTCGTCCACCCAAGTCGCCGGTCACCGTATGCCGTCGCTGCCGTTCGTCCACCCAAGTCGCCGATCGCCCCAAATGCAGTATTCGTGAAATGGGTAGAAGGAAGAAGATGTCGAGGGTTTAGGCCTTTAGGGTTTCATTTGACCAATTTAACGTTAGATTAGTTTTAAAAGTTAAAAACTTAAAATCGTTAATTTCAAAATTGGACATCTTTGGACTCGGTCAAAGTTGACCGAATCCGAAAATGGACCGATTTGAACCCGGGTACGTTGACCGTACCAGGTACCGCGTTGACCGAATTAGTGACGCACCCATAGCCGTACCGGTACCGTGCGGGTACTCATACGTATCTGGAATGTCAGACATAGCTTTTGTATATGTCTATGTCACATGGGTGTGGGTGCAAACTACAAATACTGGTGCAAAGGACATATATATATATATATATATATATAGGGAGCGAGAGAGAGAGAGAGAGAGAGAGAGAGAAGGCAACAATAAGATTTCAAACACATAAATTTATTGTTTAAACTTTAAATTTATAAAGTCTGAATTATTAAAAAAATTCAAATTTTCCAAAAAATTAATGAAAAATAAGTCAGAGGTGTCCCATGCCCGCACGTGTGTCCAGCTATGTTGACATGGATATGGTGCCCTTCCAGAGTGTATGTGTGATGTAGGTATATCTGTGGGAACTTCATTCATGTCAATCTCCTCTTGTTTGAAAGCATGACAACCTAATTTGGATAACTCCAATACATATTTGGCTCATGCAGCGGAACAAGCATGTTCTTGCCTAAAACAGTGCATTAATTTGGTTGGAGAATTACTGTATCCCTTTCTACTTTTTGGGCGTGTTATGTTGAGAAGCATCTCATGTTTGATGCTCCACAGCTTCACATTCTTGCTGCCACCCTCCTAGAAGAACCATGGTCCTTTTGCCTAACAGTTTTGCTCTTGCACTTATCTTTTGTTGATTTGAATATTTTTTTTTCTTTTTTCTTATATACAAGTGTTACTTTTCTTAATTTGAATATCTTTTTATTGAATGATAAAACTTCTTCTGTATGTTAAATTAATTAAATTATATTATCTGGAATGTCAGACAAGTGTTATCCTATTGGTGAAAATAATTTTCTGGAGCATTTGTCATTCATTGAACATCTCATTGCAGTGGTGTTCATTCAAAAACATGTTCCATGTAGATTTGTACTATGAATTCTCTTTTTTTTTTTTCCTTTTGGAAAAGTGATTATTTGGTGGGTGTATTTTAATTTTTAAATGTGTCATTCATGTCTCTATCAGGAGATACTCAAAAGTTAGAAATTGGACACTTGGATTGACAGGAGGTAAAGATCAAATTGCAATAATCAGAGCTTCTGGAAGTATAAGTCGGGTTCGTAGTCCTCTCAGCGGTTCTGGATCTGGTATTATTGCAGACAAGTTCATTGAGAAGATCCGTAGTGTTAGAGGTTGGTATTCTGAAGTTACAATTCCTTACATTCTTTCCATGCTGGTGGTCATAGGGTTTATATGTTTCACAAGAAATGTAGAAAGCTTTTATCTGAATAATTGGAAGTCTAAATTTTCTTCTTCAAGAACACAACAGTCATTAAGCATTCTAGATTAAAATATTAGGTATTCCACTAGCTTATAAACTTCAAATCACTGATGAACGAAAGAAGTGGCAAATGGCAAACTCTGTTGAACACCTAAACATGGTCATGCAGCTACCGATGGTTGTTAGATGGAGCAAGACTTCATGTATCCAGAGTTGGATGTGAATCCAACTGGCTCACTGACATGATGAACACTCAAGTTGGTTATCTATATTACTCTTACATGAACTCTTGAGTTGGATAAGAGTATTTTATTTGAAGTATGGTTGGTTCAATAGTAAAAGTATTTTACTTGGGATATGTACCTTCAAGTATGGACATTGTTGTATGAGACCTTTTCTATTGTAGCCTTCTCTGCTCCTCAATTCCTTCATTTTTTCATCATTTACTTCCAATTTTTTTAATCCTTTATAAATCAATATGAATATAGCTCTCCAAATTTTAAGAAGATGCAGCCCATTTGGTTCAAGCTGCTGGGCAAGACTCATTTTTGCTATGTCACACGGGTGCTGGTGTGGGTACAGGTACAGACCATTTTCAAAAAACTTGAGGGCGGGGGTACAGCCCTACACACACGCACATATATATATCAAAAATTACGAACAAAATAACATATTCCGTTTTACCTTCAATTTTATAAATATGTTATTCTGTTTGTAATTTTTTTGATATATATATATATATATATATATATATCAAAAAAATTACAAACAGAATAACATATTTATAAAATTGAAGGTAAAACGGAAGATTAGTAATCTAGTTTTACTTTCTATACTTCACATCCAGTTTAGCTTAGCTCGCAAATTTACTGTCAGCTCCTTTACTACGACTCAAAGAAAGGAAGTCTTCTATTCTGACACAGTGATGAATTAGTTCCCTACATGGTCTTAACAAAAGAAAGAAGATGAAGAAAAACGTAAACTGGGATTGAACTGAGTTCGATCCTCCAACAAGTCCTAGGTAAAACGGAAGAGATTAGAGGACAAGAACAAACTCAACACAGTGAACCGTCTGCAGCTGCTCGCTTACACCATTTTCCCTTATTAACACAACAACAACCACAAAATATACAGTCTTATGCATTAATAGAAGAACGGAAGGACGAAGCTCGATCAAGCAGTCAAGAATGATTACAAAGGCACTTGTGAGAAAATCGAAGAACAAAAAACGAAGAGAGGAGCTCGATCTTCACAAAACCCTAAAAACCAAGCAAAACCAAAAGAAAGAGCTCGCTGAAGAGGAAGAAGCAGAACCATCGAGTTGAATCGCTGCTCTCGCTCGCCACTCGCCATTCGCCGCTGGCTGTTTGCCTCTCGTCGTCGGTCTCTATCAGTGAAGAAGAAGACAAAGTGAAGAACCGTCATCAACGAAAGGATTTTGATGGGTTTCGATGTTTTTAACGTGAAAAATGTAAAAAAACGTTAAAATGTAAAACATGTTAAAAACTGAACGCAAACAATTTTGGACTTTGTCAAGTTTGACTGAGTCTGAAAATGGACGGACTTGACCTCGGGTACGTTGACCGTACCTGGTGTGGTCAACGGAGTACCTGAGTCGCACCCGATGCCACACCCGTACCCGTATCAGTGTCGTACCGGTTCCTTGCGGGCAGTACCCGTGTTACATAGCATTTTTGATAAACACATGCCATATGATTGGATTCTTTTTTGTTGTTTGAATTGATGAAGAAAATGAAAAAGAGCTGAAATAAGGTTATCATGTTTCTCCAATGCTGACTTCATTCCTTCACTACCATCCCATGAGGAAAGTGTCTTATTGATGAAACTTTACCTGAATGCCTCTTGGTTTAAAACTTTAAATAACTGAAGAAAAGCATCTGGCCACTTTTCTTGATATAGTAACTTGTATGTGATGAACTTATTGTTGATGGAAGGATCATGTGATCACTAATTATTCAGAAGAACTACTTTGAGTATCATCAATATAGTATATTCATGTTGACCTCTAGTTTCTCAATGCCAGCTTAGGGTAATTGGCCTGCTTACAAGTATGTTTTCTGTGGCTTTGATTGCATATTTTGCCAATTTATATGTATTTTTTGTTAAATCATTGAAGATTAATTTCATCTTCCTTCTTTTTTCCCATTTAGAATCCAAAAAATACAAAGCTGTTGTCATTCGGATTGATAGTCCTGGTGGTGATGCTCTTGCTTCTGATTTGTAAGTGCCTTGTAAAATCTTTTATGATACTTGTCATCATTCCTAAGTGATTTAAAAATTCCATTCCCATGTCAATATGTATTCCTTGCTTGGGCATCACATTAAAGTGCTTTAGACTTGCGTTTTATTTGAAAAAAACGCGATAAATGCGCTAAATATAAGTCAGCTGTATAAAACACCAATAAAACACATTTTTTCAAAAAGACGTCAGAAAATAAAAAAGGCAAAAAATACACGCTTTTTTGTGTTTTTTACTGAATGTTTGATTTATTTTTAACTGTTCAGCCAAACCGTGAGTTTCTATCTTTTAAATGTATTAAATAAGAGAGAGAGAGATAGGTGATTAACCAGAAAATTAAGCATAATAGAGGAGAGAGAGTGCTGAAAGGTACACATAGTAATGAAGATTAATTATGTAATAAAGAGGAGAGAGAGATGGTTTACAGATAATTTGATGCAATAAAGAAGAGAGGGAGAGAGAGCCCAGCTTCTCCTATGAAACCCCTAACCCATAGCACTAAGTTACTAACTCCTTCATAAACTCAGCCTTCATATCATGCGGCTGAGTAAATTGGGTCTAGCATGGAGACCAACCAAATTTATTATTTCATAAGTCTTACATATGGCTATTATTTGCTTTTAATGTACTACGTTTCACCACATCCTGTCATGTTTATGATTTTATCTAATCATTTTTTTAAAGTCTTATTATTAGTTTATTTATTTATTTTACTTTTACCTAATTTTTAGGATTTTTTAATTTATTAAAAAGTTTCCCGAGATTTTGCCGAGATATATAATTTTGCCATATTATATCTGAGAATTAACTCGCCGTATAATACCCGTAAGATATATGTGACAATGCTTTAGAGTATATGTCTTCATTGTGGTCACCCAACCTAGGCACATCTGACACCGACTGTGAGGAATTTGGCCACTGCCTAGGATGCATTGATGTAATTCAATTAATTAATTACCACAAATCTGTTAATTATTAATTTGAGGAACATGAGAGCATTATTCTTGTAATACTATCTAGCATGCATGAAAGTTACGTAGATTTTCTAGTTTAGTTATTTACATAATGGATTACTAAATTGATTGAACTTCTTTTATGCTAGTGAATGTGATTTTTGGAAAATAAACTTCCTTCATGAGTGGCAGAATCTAAGTCACACAGTTGCATTATGGGTATATAGTGGTAGACAGAATTGAAGCAAAGTAGGTTATAAGTTCATACATAATCCATCACAATTAAAGACAGAAAATTTGTTCATGGTCCATAAAAAGATCATCAGGATACTAGCCACTGCACACTTGGAGATGAAAAGATGCTAAAAGATGAACAGAGAAGAGTCTGAAGAATCAATGTTTCAAAGTTGTGACAAACTTGTGCAGTATATATAATGGAACATTAGAATGTAGTATCTCTCATAGAAATCCGCTCATCACTGTATGACTTGATGAATAATCACGTTTAAATGTCTGGAATAATAATTTTTTTTTGTATTTCCATGTGTTGTGCCGTCTTCCAACTAAGGTCATGATGACCTGAAAGACTCCTTAGAGAAAGACACTGTTAGCGCACATTGTTTTTGTCAATTAATTAATTACCACACAATCTGTTAATTATTAATTTGAGGAACATGAGAGCATTATTCTTGTAATACTATCTAGCATGCATGAAAGTTACGTAGATTTTCTAGTTTCGTTATTTACATAATGGATTACTAAATTGATTGAACTTCTTTTATGCTAGTGAATGTGATTTTTGAAAAATAAACTTCCTTCATGAGTGGCAGAATCTAAGTCACACAGTTGCATTATGGGTATATAGTGGTATACAGAATTGAAGCAAAGTAGGTTATATGTTCATACATAATCCATCACAATTAAAGACAGAAAATTTGTTCATGGTCCATAAAAAGATCATCAGGATACTAGCCACTGCACACTTGGAGATGAAAAGATGCTAAAAGATGAACAGAGAAGAGTCTGAAGAATCAATGTTTCAAAGTTGTGATTGAAGCTTACATGATACATGTAATTGTAATTCAAACAGGCGGTCTATCTTTTCACAAACTGAGCAGTTAACAGAAAAAATGGTTATGCAATACAGGGAGTTAAATAGAAAATAGCACAAAATCTAGAAACAAAGGCTTAATGGAAAAATAGACAGTACAGAACAATAAGAAGCCTGCATTGTCCGAAAAGCAAACAAAAAATAAACAGAAAATGATCTGTACAAAATATTTAAAAAAAACATACAACACTGTAACTTTCTCTTTAAAAATTTAGTGACTTACTCAAAATTTGGCTTTTCCCATGAAAGCTAAAACCTTGTTAACAACAATACTTTAAAAAGGACAGAAGAGAGGGCTTTGGAGAAATCTGCAAAGCTAACCTTACCTCAAAAACAGAGTTTTCTGCTGTTAAGGAGAAAACCATTTGTGTTTTTGGGGAGAAGTGAAAAGAATAAAGGAAAAAAAAAAAAACCTGGTTGCCATCATCTGTCGCTGGAGTTGGCTATGAATATCGAAGGCTGTGTTGGTGCCCAGTAGCATGGGAAATTGCAATGGAAGGAAAAAGCATTGGAGATTTTAGGGTTACCAAAGGGGGTGAAACATTTAAAAGTTATTAGTTTAAACAATTAGATCCGTCTGGAGCTGTCCTGGACCTGATCTGGACATAGTGACATACCACCTTGGTTAGAAGTACCTGTGTCTGAAAACAGGCCTACTGGAATGGACGTGGGACCCATATCCATGTAGCCATGCAACTTAAGGCAAAATGTAGAGTGTAGATTAGGTGTAAAAGTTGAGAGTAAGTTTCTTTGGAACATATTAAGTAATTAAGCATAGAACGGCTTCTGCCAGTTTTATCTAAAATGAGAAGCATACTATGGATCCGTGCTTGTGAAGTAGCTGAGAAGTTTTTTTCTTTGGCCTTAGAATGTGGAGGGAGATTAGACTCTTAGCTGAGTCTGTACCTGTTATTGCCTCCATGTCCGATGTGGCTGCAAGTGGAGGGTACTATATGGCAATGGCAGCAGGGGTAATTGTTGCTGAAAATCTCACGTTAACAGGCTCAATTGGAGTTGTTACAGGTGAAGCTTGTCCTTCTTCCAAATTTCAAATAAAAACAAATTGCATTTTTTGAAAATATTTTCTGATTAGTGGTTGAAGTTATTATTCATGTCTTGGTTTGTACGTAGTCAAGCTTCTTGATTTATATTCCACGGAAGATATTTATTTAAGATTTTTGAAAGTGTGGCAGCTGGAAGCTGTAGTCTATAT
Organism: Nymphaea colorata; assembly: GCF_008831285.2. Classification (NCBI taxonomy): domain Eukaryota; kingdom Viridiplantae; phylum Streptophyta; class Magnoliopsida; order Nymphaeales; family Nymphaeaceae; genus Nymphaea; species Nymphaea colorata. The sequence goes on from NC_045145.1 coordinate 23,390,470, forward strand.
GTATCATTCTGGTGTCTTTATCATACATGACTTGAACATGCATTTTTAAGTCATGGTTTTGTAGATGTGAATGTGACATAATGTCGATGTGTAATAGTTGAACAAATCTTCATGGGTAAAAGAAGTGTATTCTCCTAGTTGAACCTGCTTGCAGGTGGGGTGAAATTAATGAGTAAAAATAATAAAAGTGTAATGTAACATAATAGTAAAACCACAATTCTTTGTCACATCATCATTATTATAGTAGCCTACTTTCATGCTCTTTTTATCCCGGAAATATGTCTGTGTTGGAGCTGTTCTGGCAACATGATTTGATGTTTCATATACCCAAGGTTGGAAACTCTAGTCCCTTACGTTAGAACCGACTTTGTGAACTGATTATGAGTAAAATTTTTAGGTTGAAAACAAAAAAAGGTGTTCATTTAGAGGATAACAATGGTGAATAAAACTGATCTAACTGGTGATGGTGATGGCACCTACAAGGCGGCATTTAAGGATAACATGGGCACTGAGTGCAATCTTGTAGGCAAGTTGGGAAGTAGTATAAATGAGAAAATTTTATGTTTGATAACTTCTTGAGAAAAAGAGAGAGTACAGAAAAAAGAATGCACTACGAAAAAAATTAGATAGGGAGAAGAACAAGAGAAATGTAAGACATTTGAAAAAAAAAAATTGCGAGTGGGATTTAGGAAAACAAAGTATATAATGGAGAGCGATGAAGAAACAAAGGATGGATATATGAAGATGCTTGAAGCAATAAAAATCTTTTGATAGAATAAACCGAACCTAACTATTACAGATCTCCAAGATTGGCAGCTTTTGTAACATGGGATCCCAAGCAGAACTTGTATTGCTACTGTATATTTTCAAGTCTAGTAACTGCTACAGCTACTGGAATTATCTACACAGGCAGCTGAATTCCTTGACTATTGAAATAGTTGGAGGCATAGGCATCTCTCTTCAAGTCAAGCTGTAACTTCCCAAAACTCAAAATGTATTAAGGCTATTTGATGACTTTGACCTAAGATCCAAGGGAATCTTAGCTATAGGTTGTTGCATCTAGATACCTGGAACAGATTGAATCTCTTTACTAATTGGTCTCTGTATCAATGGAGTACATAATTGCACCTTCAATTACAGAGAATGGCACGGATTGCCTAGTTCCATTCTTTTTTTTATATTATTTCCTATCCTATCCTGTCCTCTTTCAAAATCGCCTCATGACAAATCCTGTTTCCCTTACATATTTTTGCTCACCTATCTTAGTGTAAGTCATCTATCAAGCCCTACCCAGAAAGAGGAGAAAAATCAACACTGCCTTAAGCTAGCGGACCACAGAAGTTTCTCAACTAAAGCTTGTTTCATGTTTACTGTGTTATAGTAATGTCTAGTGGTGGAAACTTCACTAGACATCCTCACCAATGGAGTTTGTGGTTTTGCTTATAAGCAGGCATGTACTGATCTCATGTTTTCTTCCTTCTTGCAGGAAAATTGAATCTGGGCAACTTATATGAAAGGATTGGATTCAACAAAGAAGTTATATCGAGAGGAAGATTTGCTGAGCTGGATGCAGAACAAAGACCTTTCAGGTAATACTTTCTTCATTTGTTGTTTCATCTTTTCATTTGGTAGGAATGTTACTAAACATTATGCTGTCTTAAATTGGCACTATTATTGTATCTAACTTTATTGTGAATGAAGAATAAGGGTTGGATATGGATGTGAACATGGGTGCATAGCATTTTCAAAAAGCATTGGGTGTGGCTATATTATGTATATGTATGTGTGCACACACACACACACACATATATATATATAAACCAAAATGCCAAAGTTGACCAAAAAAATACCAAATATCATTTTGCTGTGTCCAAGCTATGTCCCTGCACCTGTACCCCTCTTAGCTGTGTGACACGGGTGGAGCACCCTTCTTGGTGAGCCATGTGACATAAGTTGTAGTGTCTATGGATTCATAGTCCTAGAAGTTGGGTAAACGTTAGCATTTTAGGTTGTTGCCTTCAAGTGAAAAATTGAAGAGCTATGTCACATAGGTACAGGTACGGGTGCTGGTGCTGGTACTAGTGCGGGTATGGGTATTGACCATTTTCAAAAAACTTGGGTGCGGGGGTACGGCCCTATATATATATAAACAATAAGAAATACTTAAAAAATATGTATCAAAATAAAGAATATACATCAACATAAACAAATAAATAACATAGAAATATATATCAACGGCTCTTGCAGCAGTGTGTTTAAGAAACCTATGAAAAACTTTAAACATATGGACAACCAAGCAGCCCCTTAGTCAAATATGAACATCAATCGAATTTTCACATCCAAAGAATAGAATAAAAGTTAAGGTGAAAAAAATTAAATCAACGTAAAATTAAGCAGTTTGGATCTATAGGTACCCAAGTGTCAAAGTACCCATTTTGGGTACGGGTACGGCGACACGGGTACGTGGACCTTACTGAAGTACCCATGTGACTTAGCTTAAGAGTGAAGCTGCTAGTTAAAGAATTTAGTGCTTTGGAGTTAATAGTAATTACTTGTCCACTTTGGTTGTTAAATATGTTTCTGTTCCAAAGCATGCTGGTCTACTATCTTATATCCAAATTCCTGAATGAATAATGATATTCACATGATGCACCCTAATGTCGTCTATATACCTGATGAGTTGAGATTGATGTAGCTCAAGGAAGATAAGCAATCCCCAACTTCTTGTCTGTCCTTTTTTTTCTTATTCATGATTATTTGTTTGTTTTTCAGGCCAGATGAAGCTGAGCTCTTTGCAAAATCTGCACAGAGAGCGTATGAGTTATTTAGAGATAAAGCAGCTTTCTCTCGATCAATGAGTGTATGTTGACATTCTTGTTTTATCTTGAAACTAATGGATGTGTCCAATCCATGTTGACATCAAATAGCATTTCCAATCTCTAGGTAGATAAAATGGAAGTGGTTGCACAAGGCAGAGTTTGGACTGGTGGTGATGCTGCCTCTCGAGGTTTAGTTGATGCTGTTGGTGGGCTTTCACGAGCTGTTGCCATTGCAAAAATGAAAGCCAATATACCACCTCGCAGACCGGTACCCTTCCTGTTTCCATTTGTTTTATTTGCAGATGTCATATATAGACTGCTTAAGGCTTATGGGAAAATAAAGCAACCATTAGGAGATTAATACATAATATGTTAATGCTTTTTGAAAACCTAAATTATCAGGATTTCAGTGCCGTATTTTCTTGTGCAATTAACTTAAGTTGCCAGGTTGTGTCTGCTTGCTTTCTTGGGTAATCTTGAGATTGTCTTGGTTGCTGCACCTAGACAACTACCTTCTTTCTTGAAGAGTTGTGTAAGTTTATATCTGGATACCTGCAGTGTAGTAGAATTATAGAACGAAGGTGATCATAAATACTAGAATCGCACAGGAGACTGAACCACCATATGTTCATTGATAGATGGTAAAAACCCCTAATTGTGCAGTTACAAATGCTCTTCTCTGTCATGTTTTTGTCTCTTTTCAGGTTGTCTGCAACCTGAAGTAGACTGGTCAAATACTGGGGGCATGAATAGTTTGGCATCTTATATAAAAAATGTCTGTGGGTTCATGTGATTCAGTAATGGTTCTCGTGATGAGATTATCGGCTGTATCGGACCATCTAAAGAGATGGGAAGGTGCCGTAGTCTCGTTCCAAGAAACAGGTTTCTAATGTACCACTTCACTCTCTCTATATATGTTGAGTCAATTTTGTTAGTTTCTGATTCTGGCCTTTCCAATCTTGTCTTCTAACGGTTTCATCTGAATCCATAAGTTCCTTTGTTTCTCTTTTCAGTCTGTGTAGACAAAGTCAAATATATTTTTGTAATCATTTTTATAATTCAGTAGAAGTATCTTTTTCCCCTTTTTTCTAGCTGAAGTGAATTACAATTATGTGGTGCATCTTTGTGTTTAAATTTAGGTTAAACTAGTGGAGCTAACAAAGAGCTCGCCTTCTTTGCCTGAGGTCCTTGGTGGTATTGGAGGTGCCCTTGCTGGAATTGACAGATCTGCAAAAGAGTTGTTGCAGGAGTTGGCTTCATATGAAGGGGTTCAAGCTCGAATGGATGGGATCATAATTGAGGGATTAGAAGGTGTTCCTTATGGGAACTCCATCTTTTCACTGATAAAGGATTATTTTACCTCTTTCTAGTTCATAGTAGATAGCCTCATCAAACATTTAGTGGTAGCATAATTGCTGCAAAATTTATTCCACCATGGTTCTAAATGGGTGGGGTACATGTTTCCCATATCCCCTTGGTGCATTTATGTAAATGAGTATTTCAAATGTCCAAAAGAAGATGCACTTTACAATCGAAAATTGCCATGTGACGTCATGGGCTCTGTTGTATTATGAACAATGCATTTTTTATAGTTTTACATTTGCAGAAATAATGTAAGCATTGTAACTGATGGTGAAACTGTGCTGCTAGCTAACTTTTTCCTAAAAGCAAGATATCTTTTGTGCAATTACAGTGTTCAAGAGAGCAGCATGTAAAGTTGGCAAGAGATGAAAAAGTAAAATTTTTTCTAGTCATGATCATCGCAAAGCACAAGATTTCTTCTGAGAAGATAAAGTTGAGTTGGAGATATTTGGTCGAGTAACTTACTTCCTTGAAAAGCAATTCGTGTTTCAACGCTCCATTTCTAACCGATGTTCGTGCCATGTAGTCGTTCCTGGTAGAAGGCAAGAGCAGCCGTGGGGGGAATTTAACCTAAATCTACGGCTGCTAGTGGTAATCTGGTTTCGATTTTGCTATCGATAGATCACAGTTAGCAAGATACAAAAATAGATATGGGCAGCAGATGCTTGGAAAATGACTTCAAATCAGGAGGAAACTGGATATTGTATACAAAATAATTATAATGTGCAGAAAAACGGGAAGAAACGGTGGGACACGATTTGGATTAAATAAAACATGAAAATATGTAAAAAGTAAAATAATGAACAAGTTAAAATTGTACCTCATAATTTCAGACGCAAAAACCACAAAAATTCATCGTGAAAAGGTGAGAACAAAACAACGAATAACGAAAAAAGAGTTGACAAAACTAAAATAAATTATATGAGATTCTCATTCTAAATGAAACAACCTTGTCACAAGTAAGAATTCTTCAAGCTTTCGCCTCTTTCAGTTTCTGAACAGGTTTCTGAGGAAACGAGATATCTTTCTGAATATAGAAGTTCCAGTAACCGTGGGATAGGCAGAAAAAGAAAACCATGCATGACCAAATAATTTGAATTTTAGAAAAAATACAATGGGATGCAAGTCTTTATTCTTAAACATATCTCAATACTATCATTTTCAATCCATAGTTGCTAACACCAAAACATTTGAATTTTTTGTCAATATCAATTGGTTTTCAATTGTAATTGTGATTGAATTATTTTTAAAATCCTGCTAAGTTTGCAAGATTTTCCAATTAAAAACAAAAGAAAAAAAAATCTAACGAGAAATTGGATGTTCATAAATCGCTGTTTTGAACCCTTTCACCACGCATGCAGCTTCTATAAAAACAGACGAACGATATTCTCGACATATATATATGCTCCCTGATTCTCTCAGTTGTCTTTCTTGAGGCAAGCCAAAAATCAACACCAGAAAATGCACTTCCCATGAACAGATTGCTAGGAGGTAGGCTCCCCTCCTTTATTGCAAAGGAATGTTCTTTACAGGAACGAACACAAGGGATGCTTTGCATCAAGCCGGAACAAGAACTCAACGAATGGCCAAACCCAGCCAGTAAAACCAAAATAAACTATATAGCAATCGGAGAAAATTAATGGAAACCTTTGCAGAAAGCAGTATACATCACCAGAAAATGCAGTTGCAGAAAGCTTCAAAAACTTAAAAAGAGGTTTTTGAATAGTAGTTGAGACAAGCTCCTCCAAATGTGACTTCAGCTGCCTTATTTTGTTAGATATCCGGCTCAACCAGATCCTCGAACCAGAAAGGTTCTGGATTGCTGTTTTTTTTCCACATTTGACAGACTTGAACTCGAACTAAGCCAAGCATACTTTCTCTTTTTAACCATGTTATACCAAGGGACTAATCCATGCCATAGCAGCTCCTCATGATTCGTACTGCATTACTGGGCCTATTTCATGTGGGAGCATCAGGTTCATCGTCCTTATGATCATAAATATGAATACCAAAAGATACATTGAAACTTTATGTTCTTGAACGACTGCAGCTCATCTTCTTGGTGGGATCGATGTCATCATCTCGCAGACGGTCCTGCAAAGGTTTGGTGGCCATTTGGGTGGTCTTCAAATCTTGATTTCCCAAATCACGCTGCCAAACTGTTCTAACCTAACTACTGTTAATTACCATGATTGATCACGATCATCATCAAGAGCAGTGATAGTGCAGTCACTGGCACCGTTGTTGCAGGCCCACCAGCTGCCACTTAGTCCGGCCGTCTTTTTGAAAAAGTTTTTTAAAGGAACTTTAAAATGACATTTTCACGTTTTATCGTATTTGTTTCTCATCATTTTTACGTTATTTTTGCTTTAAAGTTTAAAACTTTGTTTTGTTATTATTATTTTATTTGTTTTATTTCTTCCTAGTTTTTTAATATTTTTTTTCTTTCCTAAAAAAATTGCCAAATTTTTTCCCGAGATTTTTCAAAAAAATACCTAAAAAAAAATCACCGTTCAAAACCAATGTGGCTATGTATGGAGACTGTCGTATGAAAAAAGAGATCTAAGTGGTTTACACGCTAGCTTTTGAGGTTTAGTTTTTTCCAAATCTACTGAATTGCAACCGTATCCTGCTCTAGTTTATCCAGATTTTCACCAATTACAATATTCCTATGTTGGGATCTTTCTGCCGACGGGGACATGAAGCATCGACTTGGCTTGGCAGGTAACTGGATCTTTCAATACATGTTTCTTTGTACCTCACCCAACCTCCTAGATCGCCACCTCTCAGTCTTATTGTTCAAGATCAGATTCACAACTCAGCGTTAGTAGGATACTTTTCCGGGCAGTTCAGGCCCACCCACTACCGGACACAAGGCCGTGTCAAGTGTAGGACCGCAGAAGGTTGAGATGGGTGTACGAGCTTTGACATTTATCGGCTATTCGACGTCCAATCAAGATCTAATTTTCTATGTATTTTAGCTGATCTGGTTTCAATTCGCCGCTGGCGAGAGGACTGTACTTGGGTACGACTCTCGGCCGCTTACAGCACGTTTGATGGCATGGAGAAGTTGTCTAAGATGCTTCACCTTCGGAAACTTGTTCTCCCTAAAAAATTGGCAGTTGGATGACTGCTTTCTACTACTGTTGTCCGGCTCTTCATGGGTGTCTTACTTTTTTTTTCACTTAGGTCCCAAAGCAACCTTCAACTGGGGGGGGCTGGATGGGCTTCCTCCCGCTTCCTCAGGTAGTGCCAATGATATCTCCTATGTTTGAAGAGGAGATGTACACCTCCTACTTCACTTAACATGGGATTATCCTTCAGCTTGCCAATAAAAACACACACAGAGAGAGAGAGAGAGAGAGAGAGAGAGAGAGATTGGGTTAACA